>NC_043966.1:54744431-54811931 GCF_902148855.1 Sphaeramia orbicularis
CTGTAAGGGTTAAAGGTGGACGTTTGGGTCTGTAAGGGTTAAAGGTGGACGTTTGGGTGTTTAAGGGTTAAAGGTGGACGTTTGGGTCTGTAAGGGTTAAAGGTGGACGTTTGGGTCTGTAAGGGTTAAAGGTGGACGTTTGGGTGTTTAAGGGTTAAAGGTGGACGTTTGGGTCTGTAAGGGTTAAAGGTGGACGTTTGGGTCTGTAAGGGTTAAAGGTGGACGTTTGGGTGTTTAAGGGTTAAAGGTGGACGTTTGGGTCTGTAAGGGTTAAAGGTGGACGTTTGGGTGTTTAAGGGTTAAAGGTGGACGTTTGGGTGTTTAAGGGTTAAAGGTGGACGTTTGGGTGTTTAAGGGTTAAAGGTGGACGTTTGGGTGTTTAAGGGTTAAAGGTGGACGTTTGGGTCTGTAAGGGTTAAAGGTGGACGTTTGGGTCTGTAAGGGTTAAAGGTGGACGTTTGGGTGTTTAAGGGTTAAAGGTGGACGTTTGGGTGTTTAAGGGTTAAAGGTGGACGTTTGGGTGTTTAAGGGTTAAAGGTGGACGTTTGGGTCTGTAAGGGTTAAAGGTGGACGTTTGGGTCTGTAAGGGTTAAAGGTGGACGTTTGAGTCTTTAAGGGTTAAAGGTGGATGTTTGGGTGTTTAAGGGTTAAAGGTGGACGTTTGGGTGTTTAAGGGTTAAAGGTGGACGTTTGGGTGTTTAAGGGTTAAAGGTGGACGTTTGGGTGTTTAAGGGTTAAAGGTGGACGTTTGGGTCTGTAAGGGTTAAAGGTGGACGTTTGGGTCTGTAAGGGTTAAAGGTGGACGTTTGGGTCTGTAAGGGTTAAAGGTGGACGTTTGGGTGTTTAAGGGTTAAAGGTGGACGTTTGGGTCTGTAAGGGTTAAAGGTGGACGTTTGGGTCTGTAAGGGTTAAAGGTGGACGTTTGGGTCTGTAAGGGTTAAAGGTGGACGTTTGGGTGTTTAAGGGTTAAAGGTGGACGTTTGGGTGTTTAAGGGTTAAAGGTGGACGTTTGGGTCTGTAAGGGTTAAAGGTGGATGTTTGGGTCTGTAAGGGTTAAAGGTGGACGTTTGGGTCTGTAAGGGTTAAAGGTGGACGTTTGGGTGTTTAAGGGTTAAAGGTGGACGTTTGGGTGTTTAAGGGTTAAAGGTGGACGTTTGGGTGTTTAAGGGTTAAAGGTGGACGTTTGGGTGTTTAAGGGTTAAAGGTGGACGTTTGGGTCTGTAAGGGTTAAAGGTGGACGTTTGGGTCTGTAAGGGTTAAAGGTGGACGTTTGAGTCTTTAAGGGTTAAAGGTGGATGTTTGGGTGTTTAAGGGTTAAAGGTGGACGTTTGGGTGTTTAAGGGTTAAAGGTGGACGTTTGGGTGTTTAAGGGTTAAAGGTGGACGTTTGGGTGTTTAAGGGTTAAAGGTGGACGTTTGGGTCTGTAAGGGTTAAAGGTGGACGTTTGGGTCTGTAAGGGTTAAAGGTGGACGTTTGGGTGTTTAAGGGTTAAAGGTGGACGTTTGGGTGTTTAAGGGTTAAAGGTGGACGTTTGGGTGTTTAAGGGTTAAAGGTGGACGTTTGGGTCTGTAAGGGTTAAAGGTGGACGTTTGGGTGTTTAAGGGTTAAAGGTGGACGTTTGGGTGTTTAAGGGTTAAAGGTGGACGTTTGGGTGTTTAAGGGTTAAAGGTGGACGTTTGGGTGTTTAAGGGTGAATGTTCAGTCTAATCCATGTCTCCACTTGTGTTCTAAACCTAACCCTGTTCCATATAAATAGTAGAGGCCTGTCTTATTATGGGATGGAGGACTAACAGTCTGCACAGTTCAATGTAAATCCAATGTAAATGTGCACTCACAGTTCTTCTATTATAATTCATGCATATTTAACTAAATTTAACACCACGGACCATCAGGGGAATTCCCTCCTTCTTGTTCAACATTTTCTGGTCAAACTCAGCCAAAAATACTTGTGCCTTTTTTGGCCCCGTTTGCATAACAGGACTTGTAATTTCCCTGCTGCTGATGCAGTGGAGCCCCAGTTCAGTTCTTCTGTGTCTGTGGATCCTTCAGCACAGGTCAGCACAATCATTCTGGACAATTAAGACGTGGCTAAATTTAGACTTGGAATGGAACTGTTGTAACCCCTGTTTTATCTGAAACATTAGGATGACTCTGCCCGACTCTTCTGCTGGATTAAATAAACTGTTCTCAATTTCAGGACATCAGTTTTTAATTTTTTATTAGGAGGTGCAACAGCCCCAAAAATTATCCACTATAAGAAAAAAGAGAACAGCCCAAAAAGTTATCCACTATAAAAAAAGACAACCCAAAAATTTATCCACTATAGGAAAAAAAAGGGAACAACCCAAAAAAATGATCCACTACAAGAAAAAAAGACAACAGCCCAAAAAATTATCCACTATAAGAAAAAAAGACAACAGCCAAAAAAAATTATCCACTATAAGAAAAAAGGCAACAGCCCTAAAAATTATCCACTATAAGAAAAAAAGACAACAGCCAAAAAAAATTATCCACTATAAGAAAAAAGGCAACAGCCGAAAAAATTATCCACTATAAGAAAAAAAAGACAACAGCCCTAAAAATGATCCACTATAAGAAAAAAAGACAACAGCCAAAAAAATTATCCACTATAAGAAAAAAAGACAACAGCCCAAAAAATTATCCACTATAAGAAAAAAAAGACAACAGCCCTAAAAATGATCCACTATAAGAAAAAAAGACAACAGCCAAAAAAAATTATCCACTATAAGAAAAAAAGGCAACAGCCCAAAAAATGATCCACTATAAGAAAAAAAAGAGAACAGCCCAAAAAGTTATCCACTATAAAAAAAAAAGACAACAACCCAAAAAATTATCCACTACAAGAAAAAAAAGACAACGGCCCAAAAAATTATCCACTACAAGAAGAAAAGACAACGGCCCAAAAAATTATCCACTACAAGAAAAAAAAGACAACGGCCCAAAAAATTATCCACTACAAGAAAAAAAAAGACAACAGCCCAAAAAATAGATATGACAAAACTAAAATTAATTCTAAAACTAAACTAAAACTAAGCATTTAGGAAAAAAAAAAAAAAAAAGAAAACTAATAAAAACTATCAAATCTGCTCTAAAAACGAATTAAAACGAACTGAATTAGAGAAAAAAAAGTCAAAACTAAATTAAACTAGAATGAAAAATCCAACACTATTAGAACCTTGGTGGACACACCAGGAAACCACGTCAGTTTAGAATTTAGTCGGAGATAAAGGGGGAACCAGCATTCTGGATTCAAAACAACAGAGGAATGGGAGCGTTCTCCAGGACCTAGAGGGCGCTACGACAGAAATATGAATATATCTGAAAAACAACCTGATATTTATGTTCATCACCATGTTTATGGAATGACTTCTACTGACATATTACAATAATAAATAAACAAATCATCCCATTTGTGATTTAATGGAAAAACTGACATTACGCACTTCTGTTTTTTCGACATTTAGTAAATATCGGTAAAGTTTTGCGCAGACATCCAATGGAAAAGAGACTAGTGAATAGGGCTGGGTATCATGGCCAACTTCCTTAATTGATTCAGTTTCAATTCATAAGGTTCTGAATCAATTAATCACAATTCGATCCAATATCGATTTGATTCAGTATTAATTGATTGATTCAGATGTATTTATTTATTTATTTTTGACACTTAATTTTTATTAGTTATTTTAATATTTGTTATACAGAACATAAACTAAACCAAACAAAACAAACAACATTCGGCAATAGATACTGGTCTCAATCCAAACGCAAAACTAATAATGGCTACAGTTATAAAGCAGAAATCAAGTTACTTATTCAATTTTGAGCAGATTCAGATTAATTTAGTGATACCAAAGTACAATTCTGAGTTGTAACCTGATTACTTGACTACTGCAGTCATGCAACACACCAATACTGGGATCAATATTGATATTAGAAAGGAAATAAATCTGACATTTCAGCAGAAGGAGCTGAATCTGCTGTTAAATAATGAACAGGACACAAACATGTACATGTTTCTCTGTGATTGTTGGTCGGGGGGGCGCGGGGGGGGGGGGGGGGGGGGGGGGGGGGGTGTTAGCGTAGCGGTCGGTCATTGTCGCTTTACTATTTACTTTACTATTCCTCTAACTTGGTTCAGTCAAACTCCTGTTAGTTCAGTTCCACATTCAGCCCAGTTTAACCTGCAGTGGGCCGAACCAGTAAAAGAATAACAGTGACAAAAGTAAAGTTCTATCATGATCACGTTTACATCGACAAAGTTTCCTTAAAAATCAAAATAACATGAACAACTGGAATTGTCTGAAGAAAAACGAGTGCAATTTGAACAATATTCTGCCTCAGTTTATCATTTACACATGTGCGTTACAATCGCACAAAACATTTAGTAACAGACAGAATATTGGTCCAACTGCATTTACTTTACTTCAGACATTTCTGTTTGTTCATATTTGTTCAGGTTATTCATGTTTTTTGTAAATCTATAGTTTGGTAATGTAAACATTTTCATGTAATTTTACTTTTTACACCAAAAAAAAAAAAAGAAAATTTGGGGTTGTCATTATTTATAGGTTATTCTGATCATATTTGACTGGTTCTGACCCACTTCAAATCTAATTGGACTGGATGTGGAACCTGAATTAAAAGGATTTTGACACCATTGATTGTTCATATCTCCAGTGTATTTTTTTTTTGCAATATTTTACAAATTCATCCCACAGGGCCGGATCAGACCCTTTGGTGGGCCGGATTAGGCCCCTGGGCCGCATGTTTGACCCCTGTGCTCTAACTCCATACTCAGCCATAGGTGACGGTACGGATCCAAGTTCACATTCCAAGAACGACCGGCTTCCACGATGATTTGTATAAGGACTGTGCAATTAATCGAAATTCAATTACGATTTCGATTATTACACTCAACGATTACAAAAATTATGTAACCGAGAAAAAATTATTAATTTGGAGTTGTTTTAATTCACGCGCACACAAACTACCATGAGCTGCTGGGCCCCGCCCCCCTCTAGGCTCCAGCGTCCAGCTAGCCCACAGGTCCCGCCCACCAGGACAGTTGTACCTATAGCGGTCTGGAAAAACGGCAGGAGAATCACAGCAGAAGAGCTTGGTAAACAAAAAAGGCAAGTCCAATTCAACTGGATGGAATCACTTTGGGTTTGATGAAGAAGACAAAGAGCAAAAACTCATCACGTGCAAAAAGTGTTTGGTAGTTGTGTCCGCACCGACCGCTAACACAACAAACCTTTGTACCCATCTGAAGTTGAACCACCACCACCTTTAGGATAATCTGATGAAAAACCAAAACACATTAAAAACAACTCCATCTACAACTTCGTCCTCAATGCAATCTTCAATCTCCAAATGTCTTTACGCTGTAACTCCCTACTCATCAACATCAGAGAGAAAAGAAAACAGCCTCCACTGTCCATGACCTGGTTAAAGGTGTGAGCTCCATGAACACCACAGACAGCTGGAGCTGCAGACAAATGGTGCAAACACTGGACAAACACTAGGTTTGACCTTCAACACATCATTTTACACCAGCTGCAACTGCACTGAACATACTTGAATTTATAATTTGCACTTTAGGTTTTTTTTTTTTTTAATTGCTCCAGGTCTATGTTAAGTCTATAGCAGTTTAATTCCAGTGCACTATTTATTTACAAAAAGAAACAGACTTGAATTTACAGTACACTTCTTTGCATTCAAAGATTTTTTTTGTTTCATACAAAAGTGAACAGACTTTGTTTCAGTGTTTAAAAGCTTTATTTATGTTTAAAGAGGATATTTTACATTGTTTTGCAAGAAAAAAAATAAACAACTTTACAGTTAACAAATAATCATTTTTAATAATCGTGATTTCAATTATTGCTAAAATAATCGTAATTATTGTTTTTTTCCATAATCGAGCAGCCCTAATTTGTATCTACCTTGAACCATCCAAATAAAGTGACCATAATTGGACATTTGTACAGGTCTAGAGTGTCCTGTATGTGTGTGTTGTACTCAGTTCCAGTAAAAGTCGACGCTCTAATGGTTCTGAGCCAGAGCAGCTTTAGGAGCTCAGATAAACCTCTCAGTTCTGTGTTCTCCACAGGAGCTCGTCATAAATCCACTGCTTCCCTTCCTTCTTCCTCCTCCTCATCATCATCCTCTCCTCCAGCGACAAAAGCAATCACTGGCTTCCACTGATCCACTTTTATTTTCAACATGTCATTTCCTTTGCATATGTGGAAGCCACACTCCTGCAGACAGCACAAGCACACACTTCTGTCCGCTGCCTTCAATCTGAACATTACATTTACATTTCCTGTTTGGAGTATTTACGACATGCATTTGTGTCCTCACAGCTCACTTCAGCTGACACTATACATCACAGGTGTCAAACATGTGTCCCAGGGACCAAATGTGGCCCCCCAAAGGTTCCAGTCCGACCCCTGGGATGAATTTACACAGTGTCTAAATTCCACAGTCCAGGCTGTGGAACTCATGTTAGTGTGGGTTCCACATCCAGACCAATCTGATCTACAGTCCAATAAGAACAGCAGAAGAACCCACACAGAAGAAGGACTGCAGATTTACTACTGGGTTTGATGGAAAAATAATGTTACATTATGTCTGTAAATAATGACAACTGCAAATGTTTGTCTTTGTTTTAGTGCAAAAAAAACCCATTAAATTATGAAAATACTTACTTTTATAAACTATCCAAACAAAAAAGATGTGAATAACCTGAAAAAAAAATGAAATTTCTTAAGAAAAATCTGTGCAATTTTAACAATATTATGCTTCGACTTATCATTTATACATGTTCATTATGGATCAAATCTACAAAGACACTGCTGTTGGTCCATCAGACTGGATGACGACCTTAACTTCAGTTTCTGTGGGTCCTGCAGTGGGCTGTCAGCCCTATTTTTGTCCTGAAGTATCTGCCACAAAGACACTAAACACTGAGGAACAGGCAGAAAAGAGTTCAAACTGGACTGAATTTAATACAGACATTTCAGGTTGGACACATTTGTTCAGGTTAGTCACATTTTATTGGTACAGGAGAGTTTGGAAATGGAAAGAGTTTCATAATTTAATGTTATTTTTTTGCACTAAAACAAAGACAAAAAATTGTGAATTATGAAATTATGAAAAGATTACAAAACAGCACAGCACACCATAGCATAGAATAGAATAGAATAGAATAGAATAGAATAGAATAGAATAGAATAGAATAGAATAGAACTTCATTGATCCTTTGGGCAGAGGTGGAGGTTCCACTAGCAGCACAAACACACAATATACACAAGAAAATAAAACAATAACTATAAAAAACAGGAGGAAAAATTCAGTTACACATTGGAACAAACTAGTATCCCATCTTATCTCATTTTATCTTATTTTATTTTATCTTATTTTATCTTTCCTCATTTTATCTTATCTCATTTTATCTTATTGTATCTCATTTTATCTCATCTTTTGCAGACATCTCCCTTTTATTATACCCATGTATCCAACACATTGTGGAACACACAAAGGCGCCCACCTCTCTCTCTCTCACACACACCTACACACACACACACACCTACACACACACACACACACACACACACACACACACACACACCTGTGCTTACCACTAACCCCTTTGGCTACAGATGATTAGTTAGTGTGCAGCAGCATTACCCATAATTACTTACATTAGGTTAGATGAGTGTGTGGGGCCGGAGCAGCGCCTGCTCTGCTCCTCTGGTTGGGTTTGCTCTCCTTCTTCTTCTTCCCTCTCTCTCTCTCACCCACACACCTCTCGGCTCAGCGGGCTGCAGACTGGGAGTTCACATTCAGAGAAACCATTAAAAGTGCTCATTATTGGGAAAGAAAAGGAGTTCACAAATCAAAGACAAAGGCGTTCGTTGGCAGCTGGAGTTCCCTCATGTTTCACCATCCTTCCCCTGCTGCCGTACCTTTGTATTCACATCCTTTTCTTCCTTTATTCTGGTTTTCACTTCACTCTTCCGTGGCCTCAGTTCAGCTTTACTGCACATAAAAATAAACATGAAAACTAAAAGGTTTGTCTTTACAAATATAGAGAGATATTTTATACCGGGGCTGTCGAACTTCTGTTAGTTCAGTTCCACATTCAGCCTAATATGAAATAAAGTGGGCCCGACCAGTCAAATAATATAAATAATAGGATTAGAACTTAGCAATAATATCAACTCCAAAGTTTTCTCTGTGTTTGAGTGAAAAAAGTCAAATTCCGTAATGAAAAAGTTTACATCTACGAACGTACTTGAACGTAACATGAACAAATATGAACGACCTGAAAATTCTGAAGAAAAATCAGTGTAATTTTAACAATATTCAGTGGTGGAGAATCCCTGCTCCATAAAGTAAAAGTCCTGCCATGTATTGGTTCTATCTGTTCACTTAACTCAGGTGATTCCATTAATTATTCCATCTACCTGGATAAGGAGTCGAGCTGATCAAATTGGGCTGGCTCAGTGAATGGTTGGAACAAATACATGGCAGGACTTTTACTTTATGGATCTGGGATTCTCCACCACTGACAATATTCTGCCTCAGTTGATCATTTCTACATGTGCATCCAACTTACAGATCACAGTGGATCTACAAACACACACAACATTTGAGAACAGGCAGAATATTGGTAAAATACTACGTACTTCTTTAAGACATTTCAGGTTGTTCATATTGTTTGTGAAAAGCCAGTCTGTAAATGTACACATTTTTGTGTAATTTTACTTTTTTGACACTAAATAAAAAAGGAAAAATTTTCTTTTTGTCATTATTTATAAGCTATTATGATAGTACTTTACTGGTCTGACCCACTTTAGATTGAACATCCTTGATTGTTAATATCTTCAGTGTAATTTTTGCATTTCACAAATTCATCCCAGGGGCTGGACTGGACCCTTTGGCGGGTCAGATTTGGCCCCTGGGACGCATGTTTGACACCCGTGTTTTAGGTGTTACAGTACAATTGTCGTAAATAATGACAACAGTAACAGCTGGTAAAAAGGTTGTTCTGAAAACCACCAGAGCGACTCCTTTAGTCTGACGATACTTTTTGAAACTTGCATGTTGAGTAGAGCTGAAATGATTCATCGATTAATTGACCCGAATCTATAAAAAAAAAAAAAAAAAAAAAAAAGATTATAATTTTCCTGAATAGAAGCTCAGTTTCCTTCATTTCTCTGCTGTTAAACTTTGGTTCCACTGTTGTGTTTCACACGGACACTTATTGTGACACACATGACGCCAGGATCACATACTGTTAGCAGATGTTGTGGCAGTCACCTCTGTCACTGATTATACACCACTGCACCACAGTCACTCCTTCCACATGGTAAACAGGAAGGACACACTGGACTGGGGCCAAACTGGACTGGGGCCAAACTGGACACACTGGACTGGGCCCAAACTGGACACACTGGACTGGGCCCAAACTGGACACACTGGACTGGGGCCAAACTGGACACACTGGACTGGGCCCAAACTGGACACACTGGACTGGGCCCAAACTGGACACACTGGACTGGGCCCAAACTGGACCAACTGGACTGGGGCCAAACTGGACTGGGCCCAAACTGGACTGGGCCCAAACTGGACCAACTGGACTGGGGCCAAACTGGACTGGGCCCAAACTGGACTGGGCCCAAACTGGACCAACTGGACTGGGGCCAAACTGGACAAATATGCGTTTGATTTAACCTGTCCTTAAACCCAGCTAATGTTTCACAGATTTAGTACTTTTTTTGCCTATTCAAATAATAATTTAATCAAATCGAATTGAAAAAAAATATCAATAGATTAACAGTGGCAGCTCCAGAAAAAAATGTGTGTGTGTGTCACAAATACAATCAATACAATTGAACCTCACTGATGTGACCAGTTTATGAACCACAGCAAAGAGTTGGATTTAATAAAGAGGTTTTGCCTTACCATGTATAATAACTACAATTATTATAATATTGTCATGTCTGCTCCCAGATTGTGTCTGTCTTTTCTGTGTTCTCTGTCATTTCCTGCTTTATTTTGTTCAGTTCCCCTCATATGTCATGTCTGGTGTCTTTACTTCCCTTCCCTGATTGTTCCACCTGCTCCTGATTACCTGACTCCACCCTGATGTGTTCCACCTGTGTCTAATTGTCTTCCCTCCCTCTTGTGTATTTAAACCCTGTGTCTTCCCCTGTTTCTTTGCCAGTTTCTTTGCTACACTCGTGTGCTTACTCACCAGTGTTTTTGGATCCTGTCAGTGTGTCTTCCTGTTGTGACCCTGTTGATTCTGCCTGTTCCTGTTTTGCCTGCTCGTCTGGTTCTGACCCGGTTTGTTCATCCGACTTCCGATTCTGCCTTTCCCCAGATTACCTCAGCCTCCAACGTGTTACCTTTGTGTTTTGACCCTCGCCTGGACTTTGACCATGAGTAAGCCTTCTCCTCATGTCCCGTTGCCTCCTGATTTGCTCTCCTGTGTATGACCTGGCCTGTTTTTTCCATTCGTCACCCTCTCTGATTCTAACCAGATGATAAGCATTACGAAGATCTAACTTTGTGAATATCTTGGCTCCGTGTAACAATTCGAAGGCAGAGGACATAAGCGGCAATGGGTATCTATTATGAATAGTAATATCATTAAGGCCTCTGTAGTCAATACAGGGACGGAGCATCTTATCCTTTTTATCCACAAAGAAGAATCCGGCCCTGGCCGGTGAAGAAGAGGGCCGGATTAACCCTGCCGCCAGAGATTCGTCGATGTATTTTTTCATAGCGGCTGTCTCCGGACCGGTCAGAGAATACAACCTCCCCTTTGGAGGACAGGTGCCAGGACGAAGGTCGATTGCACAATCATAAGGTCTGTGTGGGGGCATGGCAGTGGCAAGTGATTTATTAAAGACTTGGTTCAGGTCGTGATAACATTCAGGTATCTTATTCAAAGCTGGAAATACCGTCTCCTGCTCCTCCGGTGTATTGATGGGTGCCACAGTGACCTGGACTGTTTCAGATGGAGGGTCAGGTTCCCGGACCCCCCCACAGCCGGAAACACACCCCTCTCCCCAGGATTGGACCTCCCCTGTTTTCCAGTTTATACATGGGCTGTGGAGCAGGAGCCAGGGGTGACCTAGTATGAGAGGGTGAGAGTCAGAGTGATAAATATGAAAACTGATCTCTTCTGAGTGACCATCCAAAAACTGGACAGTGACTGGTCGAGTCCGTTGGGTCACTCTACAGATGACATGGTTGTCCAGAGCCCTCGCCTCCAGGGGCTGCTGGACCAGGAGCAGGCTGAGGTGGAGCTGTTTAGCTAAACCTTCATCCATTAAATTAGCGTCTGAGCCGGAGTCTATCAGGACAGGAAGCTGCAGAGAAACAGAATCAGAGCACAGACAGACCAGAGGCTGCAACCGAGAGGCGCTGCACACACACGAACATTCTACTCAACAGAGACTCCTCACCTGCCACCGCTCTAGATTTTAAAGGGCAGTTGCTGACTCGGTGCCCCTCCTGACCACAGTATAGACACAGGCCCGCCACCAGACGGCGTTGATGTTCCTCCGCCGACAGACGTGTCCGACCTAATTGCATCGGCTCCTCCTTCGAACCTCCGCCGGACTCAGGTACTGGGTGAGGGGGTTCAACGGGGGACTTACTCACGACAGAAGCAGAGGACTGGCGGACCCATGATGGTTCTGGCTGCCAAAACGCCATTTGGTCTGAGACCCAAATAGCTGCCGCAATGACGTCATCTAGGGAGTGGAGTTCCTGACGAAGCGCCATTTCTCGTCCAATGGTGCGGTTCAGTCCATTCTGGAACGCAGTGATCATTGCCTGTTCGTTCCATCCTGACTCCACTGCCAAAGAACGAAACTCCCTGACGTACTGCCTGACGGGGCGCTCTCCCTGCCTCAGCCTCATGAGTCTTTGGCCGGCCTGTTGTCCACTGACAGGATGATCATAAATTCTCTTTAACTCTGACATCAGACTTGAAGCTGACTGAACGATGGGGGATCCTTGTTCATAGGCTGCATGAAAAAAACTTAGAGGAGGCCCCTCTAACAGGCTAGCCACATAAGCAATCTTAGCAGACTCATTAGCAAAACGGCGTGGCTGAGAAACAAAAATGAGTTTAACTGGGTACAAAAATTATGGCATGTATCAGGGTTACCTGAGTATTTAGATGGAGGCGGAATGTTGGGTTCCTCCAGGGGTCTCCCAAGTGAACCTGTGGTGGTGGTTTCGACTGGCGGGACCGGAGCAGAAGCCTGGTTACAGGTAAGCTGTGAAAACTGTGGACAGCTGATTCATTTTATCCATCAGGGAATGTAGAATATGTTCATGTCCCCCCAGACGTTGCCCCTGGGACCGGTCTGCCTCCCAGACCTGGTCTAGGTCTGCTGGGTTCATGGTTGTGGCCAGTTTGTACTGTAATGGACAGAGTACAAAGCCTGAACCCAAATGCAAGACCAGAACGCAGATGACAAGTTGAGAGTGTTTATTAAACACAATCACAGAAGGAAAAACACAGCTCAGAACTGTTAACACGTCTGTGAAGGCGTGTGATTCAGGACTCGACGTCCGGGCTGTGAGCGGGGTCAGCGGGCGGTCAGCACGGCCAAGCCGGAGAAATCCCGACAGCAACCCGACTAGGGCAAAACAGAGGACAGTCAAAAAACAGGCCAGGTCATACACAGGAGAGCAAATCAGGAGGCAACGGGACATGAGGAGAAGGCTTACTCACGGTCAAAGTCCAGGCGAGGGTCAAAACTAGGGATGGCCCGTTTGACACGGACGCTTCAGCGCTTGTTTTACCTTTGTTGAAGCACAGTGGTTCAAAACAATGTTCCGGGGCGTGTGTCAAATGACGCCGTCACGTGATCGATGACGTCCGAAGCGCCGAATGCATTGTTTGGTTGAACCACGGTTCAGAGGTCAGCCGACGTGGCACATCTGTTTGAACACTTGGGCGCGCTATTCTCTATAAAAGAAAAATGGATCCAAAACGACGTTTCCCGACCAGTTCTGTTGCACTGTCGTTGCCCTGTCTGAATCAAGTTCTTTGCTCTTTATTATGGCTTCTGGTAAGAAACGTTCTGTGGCTTGGGATCACTTCACCCTGGTTTCTCCTAATAAGGTAATAATATTGTACAATATTTACTATTGTGTGATGTAAGATGTTTAGTTGACCTGTTTTTGTTTTTCAAGTGTAAATATATGCTTCATTGTTATTATGGGTATGCATGCTAATATAATTCTTTTTTTTAAGTGGGGGCAGCACATTTAAGAATCTAAGTTATGGAGGACAATGCATTAATTTTTTGACTTGTTTATTTAGCGCATTTCACAAAGCGCTTACAGCCATTGCACCGCTGTATCCCGTGTACCAAACACCTCTGTCTGTTGTTTTGACAACAGACACTTTATTACACAGTGTCCCTGAACGCTTTAAAACAAATAAAGTGTACTATTACTGTTAGCTATTAATGATGTCTTTAACTAGAAGTAGGTTTATGTGTTGTTTTAAAAAGTAATTGTTTCTTTTCCTTTTATCTGTTAAAGGTGCGGTGTTTGAGTTGCCCACAAGAGTTGGCATTTCATGACAACACCTCCTCCATGATGCGACACCTCCGATCCATCCATCATGTTGAAACACCTCAGACTATGAACCGAACTTTCAATTCTCCTCCTGCCGGTAATTATTTAGCGTAGCATGTGGATGGTGGGTAGTGGGTATCCCTGATAGTTCAATGGTTAAAATAGTGGCCCAAGTATTTGAAGGTTATGAGTTTGACTCCCACATCTTTACACGTTTGATATGCTGAATTCTTGCAGTGTCAAGGAAGCAAAAACTTGATGCTGTATTGATGGATATGATTGTAATGGATGCACAACCATTTTCCATTGTGGAAGATAAAGGTTTCAAGGTACAGTGGCTAGTAGGTCCATAGCATTTATTGTATCAATGCATGTTTACCTAATGAGCTGTATTTCATGTAATGTCACCCTTTGGCCTTTGTCAACCTTTTGGACTCCACCTACATAATCCCTAATAGGAAGGCCTTGCAGAATATGGTGGAGGACAAATACAAGGCGACAAAGGAGAAGGCCTTAGCTCTGGTGAGCAAGGCCTCTGCTGTCAGCCTGACAGCTGACAGGTGGACGTCCATGAACATGGACGCCTACTTGGCTGTAACCTGCCATTTTATCAATGAGGAGGTAAGTATCTGTCATACTGCAACATGTACTTCCTGTCTTTGAACTGCTTTATGTATTGATATGGTTCATGTCCCTCACTCTGATTTTGCACGTTGTAGGTGGAGCTGTCCTCTGTGGTCTTGGGGGTTCCAAAGTTTACCCAAACCCACACTGCAGCTCACTTGGCTGAGGCCAAAGATCTCCTCATGGAAGAGTAGGGAATTAAAGGGAAGGTGAGAGACCAGTAAAAGACAAGACTATCCTGCAATATGGTCTACTACTAACTGCTATACCTGATTTGTCAACATGTTGTAATCTTTCCTCCAGGTGACAGGCCTGGTCACAGACTGTGCTGCCAACATGGTTGCATGTGCCAATATACTTGATCTTCGGCACATCATGTGTTTTGCACATGTCCTGAATTTGGTGGTGAAGAGGTCCCTTGCCCAAACCCCTGAACTGGAGGACATCTGGAGTAGGGGGCGCAGGATCGTTGGGCATTTTAAGTCCAGCACCACAGCCAAGGAGAAGCTGTCTGAGATGCAGCGACAGCTGGCCAGGCCGGAGCACAAATTAATTCAGGAGGTGATTACTGTTTAGCTATTAATATGTTACTTTTGTCATAGTTACTGTAATTGTGATATTTTTTCTCTCCATAAAACTTGCTTGTCATCTCATTTTAGGTGGACACAAGGTGGAACAGTACATTCGCCATGTTGGAAAGGCTGTTTAAGGAGAGAGAGCCACTGGGTGCAGCTCTGGCCACCCTCAATACAGACCTCAGCCCGTTCACCTCAGAGGATTACCAGGCGATGCACCAGCGCCTGGACGTTCTTCGGCCATTTCACCAGGCCACAGTGGAGCTCTCTGAGGAAAAACGGGTGTCGGCCTCCAAGGTTATTCCACTTGTAAAAATGCTAAAACATTAAATCTCAAGCAGATGTGGCCATATCACAAACCCACTGGGTGAAAAACTGGCCACAAACCTAAAGAATAACCTTTGTGAAAAGTTTGCAATGTTGGAGAAGGTCACGCCACTCTCAATGGCAACCTTATTAGACCCTAGATTCAAAGAGCTGGGGTTCTGCAGCCAAGGCTCTGCTCAAACTGCTGTAGATAGGCTGACCAGAGAGTGTGCTGCAACAATGCAGGTGGAACTTCCAGCTCAGGCACAGCCACAGTCACCACCTAGAGCAGGCCCTTCAGGTCCACTGGAGGATGGTGGTCTCTGGGCCCTGCTGGACAGGCATGTGGGTGCTCAACAGCAGGTGACCAGCTCAACTGCCAGTGCTACAGTGGAGGTTCAGAGGTACAGTAAAGGTTATGACCTGCATCACCATTTCTGCTCATGCTCTGCTGCTGAATGACAATGGGCTAATAATTACTTTCCAGGTACTTGAAGGAACCCCACATTCCAAGAACAGAGGACCCACTGAAGTACTGGGTCACCCACAAGGTGTTATACCCCCACCTTTACAACCTGGCGATTAACTTTTTGTGCACACCAGCTTCCTCCATGCCCTGTGAGAGGATTTTCTCCAAGGCTGGCGAAGTCGTCAGCCAAAGACGAAACAGGCTGAAACCCAGCACAGTTGAAAAAATCCTGTTTTAAATAAAAATCTGTGAAATGTATCCTGTGCAGTCATTTTAGCTTGGCCCTGTTTCACAAGCATACCCCCCTGTCACTTTATCCTTATTATTCACAATGTAACACAAGCACTTCTCACATACAAATTGTTTTGTTTTACAGTTTTTTATTGTGTAGATATTGAAGCATAACAAGGACAATGAGGATGGTTGAAGCAGATGGTATACTTGCAGTGCACCACCAGATGTCACTGTTTGTGGTTTCAAAGCCCCGAAACTTCAGTTCATTTTCCGGCACAATCAGATGAACTCTGTGGAAGCTTCATGAGGCTTCAGTAGCACATCCCTAGTCAAAACACACAGGTAACACGTTGGAGGCTGAGGTAATCAGGGGAAAGGCAGAATCGGAAGTCGGATGAACGAACCAGGTCAGAACCAGACGAGCAGGCAAAACAGGAACAGGCAGAATCGGTGGTCAGAAGACAAAACGGGTCACAACAGGCAGACTGACAGGATCCAAAAACACTGGTAAGTAAGCACACGAGTGTAGAACACAAACTGGCAAAGAAACAGGGGAAGACACAGGGTTTAAATACACAAGAGGGAGGGAAGACAATTAGACACAGGTGGAACACATCAGGGTGGAGTCAGGTAATCACACAGGTGAAACAATCAAGGACGGGAAGTAAAGACACCAGACACGACACATGAGGGAAACTGAACAAAATAAAACAGGAATGGACAGACAAAACAGAAAAGACAGACAAAATCCAGACACCGTCTGGGAGCCGACATGACAAATATAATATTCATTTATTATCTTCAGATATTTAATATTATTTTATACAAACTGAACATTTTCCATTGGTGAGCGTCACCTGTGGAGACTGTGCAGTACAGTTCCACTCATATGTGGTCCTGGTACAGTCTAATCTGTGGACTACACAGTTCCACTCATATATGAGGTCCTGGTACAGTCTAATCTGTGGACTACACAGTTCCACTCATATATGTGGTCCTGGTACAGTCTAATCTGTGGACTACACAGTTCCACTCATATATGTGGTCCTGGTACAGTCTAATCTGTGGACTACACAGTTCCACTCATATATGTGGTCCTGGTACAGTCTAATCTGTGGAATGCACGGTTCCACTCATATATGTGGTCCTGGTACAGTCTAATCTGTGGACTACACAGTTCCACTCATATATGTGGTCCTGGTACAGTCTAATCTGTGGAATACACAGGTTACATTAAACAGGGTTTATGTAGATTAGAAGTGATGAAAGACACCTGCAGATTCAAGTGGACAGGAGGGTCAGTGTGTTCTGAACAGAAGGGAATAGTTCCAGTACCACCCAGGGCAGGCTGTTCTGACGTGTGTTGTGTGCAGTAGTTCCTGTTCAAATGAAGTGTTTCCATTCCTTGTGCAGATCGGACTCATCAGTATCCAGGTCAGCTCCAGTACATAGACAGTGTTCAGCTCCAGTACATAGACAGTGTTCAGCTCCAGTACATAGACAGTGTTCTGCCATTTGGGATCAGACTCTTTTCCATTTTACCCTTCAGGAATCAGGGATCACATCAGGGACAGAAGCAGCGCCAGAGCCAACAAACGCCCTGGGATTTGCATAAACGACTCAAGATTTCAAAGTAAGCCCTGCAAATCTGCAAAAGCAGCCCTACGCCCACAGTGGACCAGCAGCTGTGGGGAAAGTGGAGGAGGCCATTTGACTTTCGATAATGAGGAACTGAAGCATACAAATGGAAACGCTAACGCCACGATAATACTGTAAACCACAGAGAAGAGGGAGGAGAGGTTCATCTATCTATCTATCTATCTATCTGGGCCTTAAACCAACAGAATCATAATGTAACTCAGGGTTCTCAAACTCCTGTTCTTTCAGGTTCCACATTCAGTCTGATCTGATCTGCAGTGGACCCAACCAGTAAAATAAGAACAGAAGAACCCAGAAAGAATGACAACTGACAATTGTTGTCTTTGTTTTAGTGCAAAAAACCCATTAAATTTTGAAAATACTTACTTTTATAAACTATCCAAACAAAAGATATGAATAACCTGAAAAAACAGACATTTCTTCAGTAAAATCAGTGTAATTTTCTCAGTCTTCTTCCTCCACTTCTCATTAGTCCATGTGCATTCTGGATCAGATCTCCAAAGACACTAAACACTGAGGAACAGGAAGAAAAGAGTTCAAACTGGACTGAATTTAATACAGACATTTCAGGTTGGGCACATTTGTTCAGGTTAGTCACAGTTTATTGGTACAGGAGAGTTTGGAAATGGAAAGAGTTTCAGAATTTAATGTGATTTTTTGCACTAAAACAAACATTTGCAGTTGTCATTATTTACAGACATAATGTAAGACTTTTTTTCCCATCAGTCCCAGTAGTAAATCTGCAGTGGTTCTTTTGTGTGGGTTCTTCTGCTGTTCTTATTGGACTGTAGATCAGATTGGTCTGGATGTGGAACCCACACTAACATGAGTTCCACAGCCTGGACTGTGGAATTTTTGCATTTTGTAAATTCATCCCAGGGGTCCGATTGGAACCTTTGGGGGGACACATTTGGCCCCCGGGACGCATGTTTGACAGCCCTGCTTTAGTAGATCCGGCCCTTAATGATTGGTCCATTCTGTAACTTATTCCATTTTTTTCCTGAACACAGTCCCTTTCCCAGTTTTCCGTTTCCCATATGTTTCCAGTCTGAAAACACCACTTCCATATTTTCCTCGTCTCAACATAAACCACAGGTCTGCACACGGGACACGTCACAGTGGGTTTTTAATGAATGTATTCTAATTGGACTAATTGCATCGGCCGGCCTCATTCACTACAACAATGAGTTTGACCCCAATATGTTGTTGTAACTCAGCACACTGTGGACTAATTAAATCCACTTTAGTCTTTATTTGCAGGAAAAAGCTCTTAGAAAACTTCACTGTGGGCTTTCCACGGCTAAAATATAGAGATAAGACATGAATAGAGCAAAGCAGAAGACCATTAATATGAGGCAGAAAGTACATGTAGATGAACCAGTAAACGGAAGAAGGAGTCTGAAACATCTGAATATTCACCCAGAACTAAGACGTTTATACATTATTCAAAAAACTATGGAAACTAGTGATTTCTATAATGGGACTATATCTAATTAGAGGTGGACTGCAAACGAAGACAGTATGTTCTGTTCATTGTACAGTTAACTCTACTGTTCATTACTTCAGAACACAGATGTGAAACTCATTTCAGTTCAGTTCCACATTCAGTTAAATTTGATCTGCAGTGGGCCGAACCAGTGAAACAGTAACAGAATATATAAATCATGTCAACTCCAAGCTTTTTCTTTTTGTTTTAGTACAAAAAAAACCCCAATCACATTATGAAAATATTTACATTTTACAAAAAAAGATGTGAATAACCCGAAAAAACAGAAATTTCATTTTAAAAATTAGTGCAATTTTAAAAATATTATTCCTCGACTTCTTATTTCAACATGTACATTTACACACAGTGTTCCATAAACATTTGATAACAGGCAGAATATTGTTCAAATTCTGGAGTTTGGAACTAAAATAACTTTTACAATATTCCATCTGTTACTATGAACACAACTCCAGATCCCAGTGGATCCATAAATGCACAAACATTTAGGAACAGACAGAATATTGTTACAATTGCACTAATTTTTCAAATGACGAAAAAAAATGAAGTGAAATGATTTTAGCAAACGGCTGCAATAGAACACAGAGTGGAACATTTAAGGGGGTCTGAATACGTTCCATACCCACCGTATATGATGCCTCGTACAGATGGATTTATTTCTCCAACAATCAAGAAGCGTCTCAATCATTGAGCTTTTTGAAATGTAAATTCACGTCCGTTTTCTTCACTGTTTTTGGGATGTTTGCTGCAAATCAATGATGAGATACGCACAGTAGCAGTGACTCTTTTCTTCCTGTTCCTCAGTGTTTAGTGTCTTTGGAGATCTGATCCAGAATGCACATGGACTAATGAGAAGTAGAGGCAGAATATCATTAAAATTGCACTGATTTTTCTGAAGAAATTTCAGGTTTTTTCAGGTTATTCACATCTTTTTCGTTTGGATAGTTTATAAAAGGAAGTATTTTCATAATTTAATGGGATTTTTTTGGACTAAAACAAAGACATAACTTTGCAGTTGTCATTATTTATAGGTTATTCTGTTATTATTTTACTGGTTCGGCCCACTGGAGATCAAATTGGACTGAATGTGGAACCTGAAAGAACATGAGCTTGAGAGCCCTGGTTAAAACAGACGTAAATATCCCTGTCCATCAGTATTCAGAGCCTTTACTGTGACACTGGTTTATTGAACTCAGGTCCAGTTCTTCTGATCATCCCTGAAGGAACCACAACAGTCAAATCTTGGATATTTCCTCTTTAATTGGAACCTGATATGATGGGACTAGTACAAGGGCTGAACCCAAATGCAAGACCAAAACGCAGATGACTAGTTGAGAGTGTTTATTTAACACAAGCACAGTAGAAAAAACACAGCTCTGAATGGTCAGCACGTCTGTGAAGGCGTGTGAATCGGGACTCGTCGTCCGGGCTGTGAGCGGGGAATGCGGGTGGTCAGCGCGGCCGAGCCGGAGGACTCCCGACACCAACCCGACTAGGACAAAGGAAAGGGTAGTCAAAAAACAAGCCAGGTCATACACAGGAGGGCAGATAAGGAACAGGCAGAATCGGTGGTCGGAAGGCAAAACGGGTCAAAACGGGCAGACAGACTGACAGGTATCCAAAAACACTGGTAAGTGAGCACACAAAGGTAGAACACAAACTGGCAAAGGAACAGGGGAAAACACAGGGTTTAAATACACAAAAGGGCGGGAAGACAATTGGACACAGGTGGAGACAATCAGGGAGGAGTCAGGTAATCAGCACAGGTGAAACAATCAAGGAAAGGAAGTAAAGACACCAGACATGACACATGAGGGAAACTGAACAAAATAAAACAGGAAATGACAGAGAAAACAGAAAAGACAGACACAGTCTGGGAGCAGACATGACACCTGATCCTGGTATGTGCCAGCTCATAAGTCAGGTTTGCTCTGTCCATTTGAGTTATTTATTTTCAAAGAGTGTTTTCATCTCCCATTATTCTTCTACAAAAGGAAGAAGCAGATATTTTTCAGCTTTTTGGTGTAATTGGAATATGTTATTTAACCCTTTCATGCATGAATTATGAGAACCTTAACAGACCAAAACACAGTAATGTCCCATCAGAGAGCGAACTTTAATTGATTGCCATTCCAACATTTATTTCAATATAAAGTAGCTCCTTGTTTTTGATGGACACCATGCATTTAATTTTTGAAGCAAAGAAACATGTATTTACTGATATACTAAGTGAAAACTGATTTTTTTTTTTTTAATGCTGTTAATTTGGTCTTTGTCACATTTTAACATACTCTAATACTAGTTATTACTCACTTCATGGATAATATGCAAAAAAAAACAAAACAAACTACAGTCTAATAACAATAACAAGCATTTGATTTACACTCAAACATGTTAGTGCAGATCAGGTTTATCAAGAACACCAAAGTTACAGTAATGGTATGAATTGCAATGTATGGGATAATGCATAGGTGTCCACTGTGTTGGCTGATATGGAACTAAAACGATAAAATTCATGAACATACAAGAGAACAGTTGTAGAATAGCTGTCCACTGTAGTGACCACTATGCATGAAAGGGTTAAACGTAAGAAATGAAGTTGACTTTTACAAAAGGTCAAGGACAAAAAAAAAAAAAAGAAAACAAAAAACATCACACACTATCTATGATGAAATATTGGAGCAAAAAGGACCAGATCTGAAGGAAAAGATTCTCTCAACTCTGAGAACAGTTTTTTTTTTTTGTTCTTTTTTTTTGTGCTGGTGTTAAATCCGTCTGTGCTTTCAGTCATTATATCATATTCTCCCTCTGTGTTTCTTCAATCCTTTGCCCTCTTTCATTTCATTTCTCATCTCCCTCTTTATCCATTCCACTTCCTTTTGTCCTTCCTTTCAAGTGCAGATCTGAATCCCACCCCTACTGTCTCTCACATTAGATCCTTCCTAGCTTATGTCACGGAGCTTTTCTGTCCTAATCCACAGTGAATGGAAGAGGAGGAGCAGAAAGCAGAACGAGCAGAACCTACAGGGAGGAACCGAACCGCCGCACAGGGAACGGATCGACTTAATAGGCTTCTCAATCTGCTTTTACTAAAGAAAGAGAATCAAATTATGCAACATATTTAACCCAATACCGCAATATCAATATTAACAGTGGCTTAGCCGGTAGCTGTGGATGTGTCCCATTTACATGAGAAAAGAACATAATGCACAGATGTCACACTGACTTCTAACGCACAGTGGAAGAATTCAACCAGCCGCTGTGGAATTAGAACAGGATGGGAAAAATATTAGGATTTAGGTCCAAATTGAATTTGTGTATGAATGAAAGGGCAACAACCAAATATGTCAAAAAAAGCCAGAAAACTTTATTTTAGTTTATCTAAGTCAGGGCTCTCAAACATGCGTCCCACCAAAGGTTCCAATCTGGCCCCTGGGATGAATTTACAAAGTGTAAAAATTCCACAGATTTGTTTTAGTTCAGGTTCCACATACAGACCAATATGATCTAAAGTAAAATATCCTACAAAAAATGACTCCATATTTTCTTCTCAGTTTGATGTGAAAAAAATATTACACTATGTCTATAAATAATGACAACATTTTTTTTTCTTTGTTTTAGTGCAAAAAATAACATTAAATCATGAAAATATTTACATTTATCAGGGCTCGTGACTGCGACTGAATTACGGTCGCATGCGCCCGAGAATTTCGGTAGTGCGACTGTTTTTGAGATTACGATCGCACGGTGCGCCAATAAAAAAAATGAGCGAAAATTAATACGTGCGCCTAGAATAATGGCTGCAGAAGTAACTCATCAGCTGAAAATAAACAAGCTCCACGCCCCGCTGACTGAAGCGGAAAATCTAGTCCCCGCCCCCTCGCGTGCGCATCTCTGCGGATGGTCCAACACTGCATGACTTCGATGCACTGCCAGCGGTCAGGAAGTACCTACACTCTGGCACCAGGTCAAGGAGGCCTGACTTCAGGCGTCGTGGTGCAGACCACAGTGACTAAGGGGCACCAGGTCAAGGAGGCCTGACTTCAGGCGTCGTGGTGCAGACCACAGTGACTAAGGGGCACCAGGTCAAGGAGACCTGACTTCAGGCGTGGTGTAGACCACAGTGACTAAGGGCCTTTAGGCCATGAAATAAAAAAGTTGGTTGTTGCAAATAATGGTGTGATTCGTCTTTCTTCTCCAAGAACCAACTAAAGTATATACCACACATTGACAATTGTTTTGCACCTGTGTCAATGTAAGCTTTTTCTTTCATACTCTATTCAAATACTTTATTCTAGGTTGTTAACATTGCTTAAATACATATAGGAATATTACTTGGTATGGCCAAGAGTTTTGCTTGTTCTCCAAATTTTTTATATAATAGTGGTGCGCCTAGATTTTAGCCTGTGCTCCTAACTTTTTAGGGTTAGGAGCACAGTGCTCCTAGGTCAAAAAGTTAATTTTGAGCCCTGTTTATAAACTATCCTGTACCAATAAAATGTGAATAACCTGAACAAACATTAACAACCTGAAACGTCTAAAGAAAATTCAGCCAAATTTGAACACTTTTCTTCCTGTTCCTCAGTGTTCAATGTCTTTGTAGATCTGATCCATAATGCACATGGACAAATGAGAAGTGGAGGCAGAAGATTGTTAAAATTGCACTGATTTTTCCGAAGAAATTCCAGTTTTTTCAGGTTATTCACATCTTCTTTGTTTGAATGGTTTATAAAAGTAAGTAAGTATTTTTATAATTTAATGGGGGTTTTTTTGCACTAAAACACAGACATAAATTGTCAGTTGTCATTATTTATAGGTTATTCTGTTCTTATTTTACTGGTCCGGCCCACTGCAGATCAAATCAGGCTGAATGTGGAACCTGTGTAGGTCCAGTACATCTGTCAGTTTCAGTAGAACCTGTGTGTTTGGACTGTACTTTATTATTAATTGTGTTAAGCAGTTATTTATAGAATAAGTAAATAATAAATAAGCCTGGTAATCATTAAGCTCACAAAGGCTCATCAACTGAGAAAATGGCAAAGTAATCAATGCATTTCACACTTGTACTTATTCAGGGTAATTATTGAGCGGTAGTGATCAATAGTTAGAGCTAGAGTTGAAGTTAATAAGACAGCCAGCAGCCAGTGGAGGGGATGTTATATTATATATGCAGCAGCATTTACACAGGAAGGTCAGAATAAGCACATGACAGGAGGTGAGGCCACCTGCAGATCAATACAGTCCAAGGCAAGGTTATTATCGTTAACGAAACTAATGAAATGACCAAAACTACAACTGAAAAAACATTTTCATTTATGTTAAAGGGTAAATCTCTCATCTTTGACAGAATGTGGAGATCTTTTATGGTGTTCTTAGAGGGGAGGAAAGTATTGGAGGCATGCTCATTGAATATGTCCATCAACAAATGAGTATTGCTATGTATTTAGTATACGTCTGTTTCTTTGTTTTTTCGTTTTATTTGAAACGCATCTCACTGAGACCACCAAGTGAACTCTGGGACTATCAGCGACCTCTAAGGATGATAAAAATGATTTTGTCTTGGACTGTACCAACTATAATGCATGTTATTGCCCTATCGTGTGTTATATTGAATATGAGCCTTACTGTGATAATTCTGTTTCACACCTATATTATTGTTTGTATTGTGATTTACTGTATTAATTATCATTAAGTATTTGTTGTAAAGGGATTATTTTCTTTGAAAAAATAAATAAATACACATGTGGAAAAAAAAAGAAAAACATTTTCATAAACTGAACTAAATAAAAACTATAATAAAAAGAAAATAAAACGTTAACTAACTGAAACCATATTGTGTGTTTACAAAACTAACTAAAACGGATAAAAATTATGGATAAAATTCCCTTCATTTTCGTCTTTGTCAATGTCGGATTGATATGAAAGTGATTTATTTTGCTCTAGCAATTTTAGCTAGCGGCACCATACGACACTTGACGGTCCGTCACTTGTACTAAATCGCTTGTTAGCATCCCACTACAGTTTACAGATCCATATTTTCTGTAAAAACACTAACTCTTCCTGAATGATTATCTTTTAAGGTGGACGTTTTCTGTTCCTTTGCTGAGTATTTCATCCCAGGTTTGCATGTGAACATAAATCTATCGGAGCAGCGCTTCCAGGTTGCACATGTGTGTATTTGAGCAGATTTACAGCTGCTGTCTGATCTGTGATTGGCCCAGGGACAGGTCAGAATGACCCCAGGGCTTCCAAGCTCTTTATCTTGTCAGAAGGACAATCAGCAAAAATAAGGCTGACTAAATTTAGCCCTCAGCTCTATATGCAGAGCAGAGTGCCAGGGAGGAAGCAGTCAGGACTGGCAGCCTGACTCCAACACCCCCCACCCATCAGCTGATAGATATGTGGAGATCAGTCATTCCTTATGGTCCACAGAGGGGTGGCATCCATCAATCCAGTCTGGTCCTCTGTGCTCAGGCCGCTCAGCCACACCACCATAAGCTGTCTGTCAAACTGACACAGCAGTCCACTAGATCACAGAGCAGAGGACTGAACAGAGGCCTGAGTCATATGGAAACAGATCCAGTCCACAGCACACACTCAAACTGGTATATGACAGCAGGAAGAGAAGGTAAGGTAACGTAAGATAAAATAAGATGAGATTAGATAAGACGAGATAAGATAAGGACCGATAAGATAAGAACCCCAAACTGGACCCCCTCCAGCCCGGAGGGGGTCCAGTTTGGGGACCATAGGATTTCATCTCTGCTTTTTGCAGATGACGTCCTGTTGGCCTCATCGAGCCTGGACCTTCAGCGTGCCCTGGGGCGGTTTGCAGCCGAGTGTGAAGCGAGCGGGATGAGGATCAGCACCTCCAAATCCGAGGCCATGGTTCTCGACCGGAAAAAGGTGGTCTGCCCTCTCCGGGTCAGCGGAGAGTCTTTGCCCCAAGTAGAGGAGTTTAAGTATCTTGGGGTCTTGTTCACAGTGGCGGAAGGATGGAGCGTGAGATTGACAGACGGATCGGTGCAGCGTCTGCAGTGATGCAGTCATTGTACCGGTCTGTTGTGGTTCAGAAGGAGCTGAGCCGAGAGGAGAAGCTCTGGATTTACCGGTCAGCCTACGTTCCTACCCTCACCTATGGTCATGAGCTTTGGGTCAGGACTGAAAGGACCAGATCCCAGATACAAGCGGTCCAAATGAGTTTCCTCCGCAGGGTGGCTGGGCGCACCCTTAGGGATAGGGGGAGGAACTCAGCCACCAGGGAGGAGCTCGGAGTAGAGCCGCTGCTCCTCCGCATCCAGAGGGGCCAGCTGAGGTGGCTCGGGTATCTGTTTTGGATGCCTCCTGGACGCCTCCCTGGGGAGGTGTTCCGGGAAGTGTTCCGGGCATGTCCCACTGGGAGGAGACTTCGGGGAAGACCCAGGACATGCTGGAGAGACTATGTCTCTCAGCTGGCCTGGGAATGCCTCGCCTCCCCCCGGAAGAGCTGGAAGAGGAGTCTGGGGAGAGGGAGGTCTGGGCGTCCCTGCTTAGACTGTTACCCCCGCGACCCGGCCCCGGATAAGGGATGGATGGATGACAAGACAAGATAAGATAAGATACTTTATTGTCATTGTATTTCCATACAATGATATTTGGTACACCTCCAAAAAAAGATGCTCTAAAAGACATACGTACATGCATACATATGTGCATACTGTACATACATATATATATACACATATATACACATACATAAATACTTTCATATAACACACGAGGCATAATTAATTTAGTAGTCAGTCAGTTAGAAATCATAAACTTGCATATTTCAGTTATTTAGTTCAAAATAAATGAATAAATATTCTTGCTCATCGACATAATTTCACTGTGTGGACTTTTAGGATACTCCTACTCATCAGGGTGAGACTTATTTGGTCCGTCTCAGTCTGTCCTGTCTTCGTCTCTGTGGACAACACCCTTCCCTCTGTGCTTTTCCTGCTCCTTCAGTCATGTGACCTTTAGTCTGTCTGTTTCTGTCCTTCACTCCTAACTTTGTTGTCCTTCCTCGTCTTCTGAAGGTGGAGGGGGGATGGGACCTATGTCCTAAACCAGTCCAGTTCTGTAGTTCTTTCTTAAACTAGTCCAGTTCTGTAGTCCTGTCCTAAACCAGTCCAGGTCTGTAGTTCTGTCCTAAACCAGTCCAGGTCTGTAGTCCTGTCCTAAACCAGTCCAGGTCTGTAGTCCTGTCCTAAACCAGTCCAGGTCTGTAGTCCTGTCCTAAACCAGTCCAGGTCTGTAGTTCTGTTAGTGTCCTAGTGTCAGTGCAGGACAGACAGACGCTCTGCAGACATGAGCACAGTGGAACTGAACCTACTGGAGTAGATGTAAAACCAACAGGACCTGGAAATAGAGTTGGAAGGAGGAAAAACTCTTTCGTGTCGCTTTAATATTCAAGCAACAAGAACCAGAGTCCCATTCCAGTTCCAATGAATTAAACTCATTCTGCGAGGTTCTACTGTACATTAACATGTTCACTGTCATCATTGGTCATCACTATGGCTCCATTCACACAGCAGGTCTAATGCACAATTTGGATTTTTTTGGTGAAATCTGAATTTTTTGTGTGTATTGGTTCATATTCCACATTAAATGCAACTTCTATGAGTTTTGAGTCTGAACTGAATGTGACCCTGAAGTGACCCCCATGCATTAAAGAGGTTGTGAAGTGACCCACATGGACTAGAGAGGTCCTGATGGAATACCAGACCATGCAGACACAGACTGTGTTTACAGAAGGAAATATGGTTTTCCTCCGCTCCAACCAACAACTGGGACATTTGTTGCATTTCAGTGACGTAAAGGTCGGATGAATGTGACCTGGCCATTCAGACTGAAGTCGCATTGCAAAATACCAGATACGTATCAGATTTAGGACCACATATGAAAGTGGTCCGGGTCAGATTTAGGACCACATATGAAAGTGGTCTGGCTCAGATTTAGGACCACATATGAAAGTGGTCCGGGTCAGATTAGTGCTGTTCAGATTGTCTTTCACAGATCAGATACAGGTCACATATGGACACATTGGATTTGGGCCACATTGGGCCACATTTGCCTGCATCTAAACGGAGCCTAAATGAAAAGACTTATTACTGTGTTGTTTCATTGTTTTTGTTTTATTGTTGTAGCAGTCATTTTCGTTTGCTTTTTCTACAGTAGCAGTCCTATTCATCCTGACATTATTCATTATTGAAAACATCTGAAAAATATTCAAAGATGTCCTTTGACTCTGTTGTTGGTGATGGACCTAACTGACCCAGGCCCTGCTGACCCTGTTGGTTTAAGTGCTTCTGGGATACACTTAAGTCTGAAGGTGGACCGAGACAGAGCTGAAGTTCAACAGTGTTAAATATATTTTGACCAAAAAGAAAAAAAATGTTCTCATTGTGAAACTGGAAGATAAATTAGGTGACACTCCTCTGAAAGTCATTAATATACGTCAGTTTCACGGTAATCTCCACAATAATTGTTCACTCTGAAGTGAAATAAGCTCTTAAGTGGTGACCAATCACAGAGCTGATTAATGGTCCCATTTTTGAAGCCTTGCTGCTTGTGCCTTGGAGGTAAAAAAAACTCAGAATATTCATTTACTCAGCACATAGCTCAGAAGAGGGGAGGTGGATTAGGATTTATTGAGGATACCTGAGAAGTTTCTGGTCGTGTTTTCCACCGTGACACTTTATATTAGGATTTTCCCTTTAAGTTTGTCTTAAACAAATTTATCAAATATTTTCAGCAGCAACAAGAGTCTGAAACTCCTCAAATAAATCCCAGACAGGACTCTGCTGCTTCCTCCCAACTTTAGTCTCCATGTTTCCAGGTAGAGTGGGGACCAGAAGACGACTGGAAACCATCAGTGAACACAAGTGACGGACCGTCAAGGGTCATATGGAGACAGCAGAGAAAACTGATAGAGTGAAATAAATCGATTTCATATCAATCTGACGTTGACAAAGACAAAAACGAAGGGAATTTTATCCATAATTTTCATCTGTTTTAGTTAGTTTTGTAAACAACACAATACAGTTTCAGTTAGTTATCGTTTTTTTCTTTTAACTATAGTTTTTATTTATTTCAGTTAACGAAAATGTTTTTTCAATTCTAGTTTTCATCATTTCGTTAGTTTTCATTAACGATAATAACCTTGTTTGACACCCCTGCTTTACACACTGGTATCGGGTCAGTTTGTGGTATCAGAACACCAAATGTCAGAACCTTTCGAGGTGGAGGGAACAGCATAATGGGTCTGAGGTTTCCATAGAGGTTCTAATGTTCTGTCCACGTGCACTTCCATGAATATCATAAAAGGTTGCAGGAGTAGATGAGACATAAATGAAAGACCTTCTGGAATGTGTTACGTCAGTGCTCCATTATTTAAGATTGTGTGGCTGAGAACTTTGGAGAGCCACCTTAAAGAATGGAAGTGTTGAGGTGGTCGTACTCTGTTGAATCCATATGCGAGGATGTTTCCACACTATAGAACTTGTGTTGCTGTGCTGTGGAGCTGTGGCCTTTGCAGTTCCAGTCCATTTCAAATGCTGCTTGAGTGTAATCCCCTCCACACAACCCCTCCGTTCTGCTGCAGTTCAGGCCTTTGGTTCCTGCTGCTCCATCCCATAACACCCCAGTCAACTTCAAAGACACTTTTTAGCTAAGAGATACTGCTTTTTTTTTTCTAATTCTATCCAAACTATAATAAAAAATATTCTCTAGTGTGGTTTAAGAAGAAAACTAGCTCCCGTCGGCCACCGGCTGAGCATCAGCTCTGACATGAATCCAACAGCTGCTCTTCTCCACAGTTCCTGAACAGAGGAACATCCTCAGGGCGTGTCATTCCAACGCTGCCTCTCTCCTTTTGTTCACTTCCACCTCCTCTGCTTCTTTCTCTGAACTGAGCTTCATACTCCTCCACCCAGTCACTCCTTCACCAGCTGAAGTTTGTCTGTGAACCTTCTACAGTCAGGGGCCAGAGGACCAGTTCTGTGGTTCTGATGTCCTCTGGTGGACAACTGTTCAGGTTCTTTGTTTACACACATCTGGGATAAATGCCCTCAGACTCAGTTTTTACACTTCTGAACATTTCATTGTCCCCTTGGTAGTTCAGTTAGTCCAGCTACAGTGCAAGGTTATTATCATTAACGAAAACTTTTATCCATAATTTTTATCCGTTTTAGTTAGTTTTGTAAGCACACAATACAGTTTCAGTTAGTTATCTTTTTTCTTTTAATTATAGTTTTTATTTATTTCAGTTAACGAAAATCTTTTTCCAATTTTTTGTCACTTTATTAGTTTTCTTTAACAATAATAACCTTGGTCCCAAATCTGATGTTTGTGTCCAGATGTGACCTGAATCTGATCTGTTAACCCTTTCACTCATACTGGTCTCTACAGTGCAAGGTTATTATCGTTAACAAAAAATAACGAAACGACGAAAACTAGAATTGAAAAAATATTTTCGTTAACTGAAATAAATAAAAACTATAATTAAAAAAAAAAAAAAAAAACAATAACTGAAACTATAAAACCTATGGAAATTATTAGGCCTGTAACGGTACACGTACCGAACTGAACCGTTTTGGTACACACCGGTTCGGTTCGGCACACAGCTGTACCGAAACAGCACAGTATGTAGAGAAAAAGAAAAAGGAACAAAAGACGCTGTTCGATGCGGAACTTTAAATCCGAACAAGTTCCACACGGACATATTGAAGGTCGTGCACATCGACCCCAAATACAAAATAGCAGCTGATATAAGGTAAAAAAAACAAAAAAAAAAAAACAAATATAATGTGAACCTAGAAGGAAGAGACTGAAGACCCTCCGCCATCATTACAGTCCTGTTTAGGATCAGTTCAGGTCCCGGTGAAAGACAACAACGAGGAAAGAGATGGTGATAAGACGGACGCTGTTTGGCCCCTAGGAACTACGGTAGTTCTAAAACACTTAAACTTTCTCTCTCTCTCTCTCTCTCGCACACTGTAACAGAGGAATAGAACTCTGAGTTAGACATTGAAATTATATAAAGTTTCACTTTTGTTTCACGCCAGTGTTTGTTACGTTAGTTATGGACCCCCCACCCCCACCGGCTCTGACCGAAAAAACATCCCCCTGACAAATCGCACTCTGCACACACACGTGCATGTACACACAGTGTCCTAAACAGTTTGTTCTAAATCCTAAAATAAATAATTTGGTTAATTTTTTGTTGTCAGTGTTTCTCTTCAGTTTGTTTCAACAGAATACAGACCTGATCAAAATCTTAAGACCAGTTGAAAAATAGCTAGAATTTACCTTTTGCACATTTGGATCTTAATGAGGTTTTAAGTAGAGCTACAATATACAACAGCAAGAAGGGGGAGTGAGACAAAAAGCACTTTGAAAAAGGAATTTATTGAAAACAACAAGTAAACTGAAATAGGCTGTTTATCAGCTGATCAAAAGTTTAAGACCATCGCTCAAAAAATTACAAAAAACTCTCCAAACCAGAACAAAAAATGTTCTCAGTAGGACTCAGTAATGAGTAGCTCCACCGTTCTTGTTAATCACTTCATAAATTCGTTTGGGCATGCTTGATGCCAGTGTTTCCAGGAGGCTGATGGGAACATTGCTCCAAGTGGTGAAGATGGCTTCACGAAGGGCATCAACTGTGTGGAACTGATGGCCATTTTTATAAACTTCCCTTGCCATCCATCCCCAAATGTTCTCTGTGGGATTTAAATCAGGGGAACATGCGGTATGGTCCAAAAGAGTGATGTTATTCTCCCTGAAGAAGTCCTTGGTCAAGCGAGCATTGTGAACTGCAGCGTTGTCCTGTTTTTAAACCCAGCTGTTCCCACACAGACCAGGGCCCTCAGTCATGAGGGATGCCGGCTGCAACATCTGCACGTAACCGGCCGCCGTTTGACCACCCTGCACCACCTGAAGCTCCAGTGTTCCACTGAATGAAAAAGCACCCCAGATCATGATGGACCCCCCTCCACTGTGCTGGGTAGAAAACATCTCAGGTGGGATCTCCTTGTCATGCCAGTAACGTTGGAAGCCATCTGGACCATCAAGGTTACATTTTTTCTCATCAGAGAATAAAACTTTTTTCCACCTTTCAGTGTCCCATGTTTGATGCTCCTGGCAAAGTCTAAACGGGCAGTTTTGTGGCGTTGTAGGAGATGAGGTCTTCGAATTGTTTTTTTGTTTTTGAAACCCTTTTCCCGCAGATGCCGTCTGATGGTTATTGCGCTGCAGTCGGCACCAGTAAGGGCCTTCATTTGGGTGGAGGACCACCCTGTGTGTTGACGGACAGTCAGTCGGATCCTCCGGCTCAGCGCAGGTGACATTTTTTTGGGTCTACCACTTGACTTTTTTGTTCCATAATGCTCAGGATCTGTCCAAAAATGTAGAATGACTGTCTTACTGCGTCCAACCTCAGCAGCAATGGCACGCTGCTAGAGGCCTCGCTTATGCAGCTGGACGATCCGACCACGTTCAAGAAGAGAAAGCTTCTGAGCTTTAGCCATCAGGAGGGCATGACCGTGTGAATGCCCGACAGAAAATGAGAATTTGGAGCAGATTTTGGCTTTTATAGCCTGCGGTCTTAAACTTTTGATCAGCTGATAAACAGCCTATATCAGTTTACTTGTTATTTTCAATAAGTTCCTTTGTCAAAGTGCTTTTTGTCTCACTCCCCCTTCTTGCTTTTATATATTGTAGCTCTACTTAAAACCTTATTAAGATCCAAATGTGCAAAAGGTAAATTCTAGCTATTTTTCAACTGGTCTTAAGATTTTGATCAGGTCTGTACCAGTTTGTCCTCTTGTTAATGTTGCACTTCATGTGGAATTTTTTTGGTATTTTATGCAGAATGTGAACTGACAGAACTGTGATTTGATTTTTGTTGTTTGTTCAAAACTACCTGTCAGAGAAAAGTGCAATACTAATGTTTAAAATACATTTAGTAATATTAATAATTTATTTTATTTTCTATTTGACTTATATCAGCAGAATTATATTCCTGTTTTTCTACAGTGTCAGGCCAAAAGTTTGGACACACCTTCTCGTTATTCGCATTTTCTTTATTTTCATGACTATTTTCATTGTAGAGCCTCACTGAAGGCATCAAAACTATGAATGAACACATGTGGAATTATGTACTTACCAAAAAAGTGTGAAATAACTGACAACATCTCTTATATTGTAGTTTCTTCAAAGTAGCCACCCTTAGCTCTGATGACTGCCTTGCACACTCTTGGCATTCTCTTGATGAGCTTCCAGAGGTAGTCACCTGAAATGGTTTCCACTTCATAGCTGTGCCTTGTCAGGGTTACTTAGTGGAATTTCTTGCCTTATTGATGGGGTTGGGACCATCAGTTGTGTTGTGCAGAAGTCAGGTTGATGCACAGCTGACAGCCCTATTGGACAACTGTTAGAATGCATATTATGGCGAGAACCAATCAGCTAAGTAAAGACAAACGAGTGGCCATCATTACTTTAAGAAATGAAGGTCAGTCGGTCCGGAAAATTGCAAAAACTTTGAATGTGTCCCCAAGTGCAGTCGCAAAAACCATCAAGCGCTCCAACGAAACTGGCTCACATGAGGACGGCCCCAGGAAAGGAAGACCAAGAGTCACCTCTGATGCTGAAGATAAGTTCATCTGAGTCACCAGCCTCAGAAATCACAAATTAACAGCAGCTCAGATTAGAGACCAGATGAATACCACACAGAGCTCTAGCAGCAGACACATCTCTACAACAACTGTTAAGAGGAGACTGCGTGAATCAGGCCTTCATGGTCAAACAGCTGCTAGGAAACCACTGCTCAGGAGAGGCAACAAACACAAGAGATTTATTTGGGCCAAGAAACCCAAGGAATGGACATTAGACCAGTGGAAATCTGTGCTTTGGTCTGATGAGTCCAAATTTCAGATCTTTGGATCCAACCGCCGTGTCTTTGTGCGACACAGAAAAGGTGAACGGATGGATGCTACATGCCTGGTTCCCACCGTGAAGCATGGAGGGGGAGGTGTGATGGTGTGGGGGTGCTTTGCTGGTGACACTGTTGGGGATTTATTCAAGATTAAAGGCAACCTGAAGCAGCATGGCTACCACAGCATCCTGAAGTGACATGCCATTCCATCCGGTCTGCGTTTAGTTGGACCATCATTTATTTTTCAACAGGACAATGACCCCAAACACACCTCCAGGCTGTGTGAGGGATATTTGACCAAGAAGGAGAGTGATGGAGTGCTGCGCCAGATGACCTGGCCTCCACAGTCACCAGACTTGAACCCAACCGAGATGGTTTGGTTGAGCTGGACCGCAGAGTGAAGGCAAAAGGGCCAACAAGTGCTAAGCATCTGTGGGAACTTCTTCAAGACTGTTAGGAAACCATTTCAGGTGACTACCTCTGGAAGCTCATCAAGAGAATGCCAAGAGTGTGCAAAGCAGTCATCAGAGCTAAGGGTGGATACTTTGAAGAGACTAGAATATAAGAGATGTTTTCAGTTATTTCACACTTTTTTGTTAAGTACATAATTCCACATGTTTTCATTCATAGTTTTGATGCCTTCAGTGAGAATTTACAATGTAAATAGTCATGAAAATAAAGAAAATGTGAAGAATGAGAAGGTGTGTCCAAAATTTTGGCCTGTACTGTATATTCAAATTTTTCAAAAAATTGGGGAAAAATTTTTCAAAATTTCATAAATGTGTTAAAAACATTTTGAGGGGTTTTCTTTCTTCCTGTACCGAACCAAAAAAAAAAAAAAATGAACCGTGGCTTTCAAAACTGAAAAAGTACCCAACCAAAAATTTTGTGTACCGTTACAGGCCTAGAAATTCTGCATCAAATTCCCTTCGTTTTGGTCTTTGTCAATGTCAGATTGATGTTAAATGGATTTCTTTGTCTCTCTCAGTTTTCTGTGCTGTCTCCATACGACACTTTTTGCTCCGTCACTTGTGTTCACTGTGGTTTCCAGTCGTCTTCTGGTCCCCACTCTACCTGGAAACATGGAGACTAAAGCAGCAGAGTCCTGTCTGGGATTTATTTGAATACGACCACAGAGAAGAGGAGAAAAGAGACGACTGAACTACAACTAAACTACAACTAAACTAAGCATTTAGAAAAAAAATGAAAACTAATAAAAACTACTTTTTGAAACTTTCGTATCAATCCGACGTTGACAAAGATGAAAATGAAGGGAATTTTTTCCATAATTTTTCTCCGTTTTAGTTAGTTTTGTAAACACACAATACAGTTTCAGTTAGTTATCGTTTTGTTCTTTTAATTATAGTTTTTATTTATGTCAGTTAACAAAAATGTTTTTTCAATTCTAGTTTTGGTCATTTCGTTAGTTTTCCTTAACGATAATAACCTTGATTAAGAAATGTATATTTATCTAAAACCATGCAGATACAGATTGATTGATTGATTGATGTATTTATTTTGAATATGAATGTCAAAACAGAAGAAAATAAAACAAAACACTTAAACATAACACATAAAATACATATTCAAAAAGGAGTGAAAGATGTACAACTTATAAACTCCCACCCCTTCTCCTTATATAATAAATAACAATAATAACCTTCCTAGTCCAAGTATTTCTATACTATATACCGTAAAATTACTGATTATTATTAAATAATTTGGTTTCTGGCTTTATATTATTACAAAATGATATATGATTTACATAAACATTTAATATATATATGTAAATACATATGTAGATGTTCAACAGACTGACAGATATTAGCAGCTGAGTGTTAACGAGGCAGATCGTTTATAGACACTTGTGTTAAACTGCAGTTCCAGCAGAGCTCCAGTGGAAGCCTCAGATGCTCTTATTGGCCCACTGTGTCATGTTGGTGAATGGGAGCCGTTCCCTCGGAGTTTCAGAGTATTTTCTCAACCTTGGCGCTCTGCTGGGCTGTTTGGTGTTTTTGTCCGGCGCTAACGCGGCTGACAGTGACACAGTGCCACCATTACCACATATGTAGCTCACATTCCTGCCTAATTGGGTTTGAGGCCCCTGAGGGTGTGTATGTGGGTTAAATGAGGGAGGGAGCGGCCGGCTGGTGTGTGTTGGCATTATGCACTGTGATTATAGTTAAGGGGTCAGTGGGGTGTGTGTGTGTGTGTCTGTGTGTGTGTGTAGTCTGAAAGTGGTCTTATGAAAACTTCAGCAGACATGTTTTATCATAAAGGCTGACCAAATAACACACTCTGTACTAAAGTAGAAGCACTGACTAAACTTCTAAACAAAAGTGACATAAGAAATACAACAGAGTGAGCACTGAAGTAAAACACATGAACACTGTATGGAAACACTAAAGGCTACAGTAAGTAAAGGGGAAAGTAATTTAAGGGGAAAGTAAGTAAAGGGGAAAGGCAGACAGGATGGAAGCAAAAAGGTATCATACTGTTTAGAATGAGATTAGACTGGGTGGGGGGGGTTATATTACCTACCTTCTATATTACCTGTATATATCCTACATATACTGAACAAAAATATAAACGCACCACTTTTGTTTTTGTTCCCATTTTTCATGAGCTGAACTCAAAGATCTAAAACTTTTTCTATGTACACAAAAGGCCTATTTCTCTCAAATATTGTTCATAAATTTGTCTAAATCTGTGTTAGTGAGCACTTCTCCTTTGTCCTTTGCTGAGATAATCCATCCACCTCACAGGTGTGGCAGATCAAGATGCTGAGTAGACAGGAGGATTATTGCACAGGTGTGATTTAGGCTGGCCACAATAAAAGGCCACTCTAAAATATGCAGTTTTACTGTATTGGGTGGTCCAGGGGGGTCAGAAAACCAGTCAGTATTTGGTGTGACCACCATTTTCCTCGCACAGTCTTCTTCATGAATTCTCTGAAACAGCTTTGGAGATGGCTTATGGTAGAGAAATGAACATTCAATTCACAGGCAAAAGCTCTGGTGGAGATTCCTGAAGTCAGCATGACCAGTGCATATTCCCTCAAAACTTGTGACATCTGTGGTATTGTGCTGTGTGATAAAACTGCACATTTTGGAGTGGCCTTTTATTGTGGCCAGCCTAAGGCACACCTGTGCAAAAATCATGCTGTCTAATCAGCATCTTGATCTGCCACACCTGTGAGGTGGATGGATTATCTCAGCAAAGAAGTGTTCACTAACACAAATGTAGACAGATTTGTGAACAATATTTGAGAGAAATAAACCTTGTGTGTACACAGAAAAAGTTTTAGATCTTTGAGTTCAGCTCATGAAAAATGGGAGCAAAAACAAAAGTGGTGCGTTCATGTTTTTGTTCAGTGTATTACCTGTATATATTCTATATCACTTGTATATATATATATATATATATATATATATATATAAAACCTGCATATATCCAATATCACCTGTATACATCCTATATATTACCAGTACATATTACTTGTATATATATGCCTCCAGTGCCACCCACACTGGTGTATGAATGTTTGGTGGTGGTCGGAGGGGCCGTAGGTGCAAAATGGCAGCCACGCATCTGTCAGTCTACTCCAGGGCAGCTGTGGCTACAGATGTAGTTTACCACCACCAGAGGGAGACTGTGAGCGCGAATGAATAATGGGTCAATAATGTAAAGCGCTTTGGGTGTCTAGAAAGGCGCTATATAAATCCAATCCATTATTATTATTATTATTATTATTATTATTATTATTATTATTATTATATTACATTACCAGTATATATATTATATATCCTATATTACTTGTACATGTCCTATATTACCGATGTGTGTCATATATATATATATATATATATATATATATATATATAGATAGATAGATAGATATAGATATATATAGATATAGATATATGTGTGTGTATGTATGTATGTATATGTACACACATATATACCAGTATATATCTCCTATATTACCTGTATATACTGCATCTTATATTACCAGTATATATATATATATATATATATATATATATATATATATATATATATATATATATATATATATATATATATATAATATTTGTATATATCCTATATTACCAGTATATACTGTATTTTATATTACCAGTATATATATCCTATATTACTTGTATATATCTTATACTGTCTGTATATATCCTTCATATGTTGAATATATTTTGGCTCTGTGTACTCTAGTGTGTCTTTGTAGTTTTTGTGTATTGTCAGTATTTTTCAGTATATATTTTCAGTATAATTTTGTGCAATTTTTTGTACAGTCTCTCTGTACTTATGTGTTAATCACTAAACAGGAAACAGCTGCTCAACAGTCAATGGTCAAATTAGCAATTAGTGAAGTAACTGTAGGCCTTTGATGGGTATGTATCATATATGACACAAGGGTCACTGAAGGGTTAACACAGACAAATTAACAAGGTGATAATAAACTAAATATTAGCAAAGTGTTGCTGAATCGAATTAGTTCAACTGGTTCACTTAAATGAATCGATTCTTTTGCCTGATTCGTCTGTGAATCGCCCATCAGTGTTTCCATCAGATGTGTTGTACTTGTGGTTTCTGCTGCTGTTGGGTAAAAACTGTCTGTACACCTGTTCACCTTTGTCTTCATTGTTCTGAACCGTCTGACTGATGCCAACAGTCTGAACACAGGAGCAGAAGGAACAGATATATGTTTGAAAATAGAAGCAGTAACAGGAAAAAAGATGTCAGATATGAGTAAATTCCACAGAAGCGCAGTCATAAAGTATTTGTACATTGTTTCTTCACTCCTCTGCTTATCGTCGGATTCGTTGCGGCGTCTGAACACTTATTTTTTCCGTGTGGCGTGTACCTTTCCTCTGTGTGCGAGCGCTAACCGAGGTAGGAAACCGAGCTACGATAAGGATGAAAAATAAACTAGCTGCTGAACGCTGCTGAGCTCAGCGCCAGGCAGGGAGTGGGACGGGTTAGTGCGGCGGCTCCGTAACACCCATTTCCTGCCTTCATCTAGATCTGCCTCCCCAGCGCTGAGGCAACACAGTCTGCTGGCGTTTCCACCCTCCTCCTTTACTCCACGTCGACCCCCTGCTGTGAAACCCACCGCATTCACCGCTGCTTATTCATCTAAAGTTGATGAGCGTCGGTTTTTGCAAGTGCAGAGTGCACTTGTGGCGGAAGAAATAGTCGACTCCGCTCGAGTAAGCTGACGGCGACGGGGGTGAAAGCACTCGGATGAATGCTCCGCTCCTCCGCCGGGCCTATATTACACTATTCATTCAGCGGAGGACGGTGTCAGGATGGGTACAGGTTCAGTCATCGAGATGACAGGAGTTATACAGGAGGAGGAGGGGGAGGAAGGGGAGGAGAACAGGACATATGGGTTGAAAAGGCGAGAGCTGGTTAAGGGGGCGGGACGGGACGGCGCCGCTCAGCTCTGAAAAAGGCAGCGACAAAGAAAACGGCGTTCGGATGGAGCGAAGAGGATGATGACGGGGTGGATTGACACGTGCATACAGGCACACAGCTGTACGTATTCAGGAGGGACTCAAAGGGGGAGCCAACGGCAAAGTTTCCACATAGTTTGGGTTTTTTTGGAGGAAAGGAGGAGGAGGTAAGATGAGCAGATATCAGACGAGTAGATAAGATATAAAAGGACCGAGTTCAGACTGAAGGTACATGCGGCCCAAACAAGGGTCTCAGAGTTTTGGATTTTTCATTATAAAAATAGACCAGAATTGTCCTAAGAGAAGTAAGTGCAATTTGACTAATATTCTGCCAGTTACTAAAATATTTGGTGTATTTTGCAGATCCGTTGTGATCTGTAAGTTGTAATGCATATTTACAAATGATAAGCAGAGGAAGAATAGAGTTAAAATTGCAGTTATTTTTCTTAATAAATTTCAGTTTTTTCACGGTTGTGTTATTCACATTTTTAAAAGGACAGTTTATAGATGGAAATGTTTTCATAATGTAATTTTACTTTTTTCACTATAAAACACATTGAAATGTTTGGAGTTGGCATTATTTATATATTATTATGTTATTAATTTATATATGTTATGTATTATGGCCCCTGAAGCAAGGTTCTAATAGTTTTGGATTTTTCATTATAGTTCAGTTTTATTTAGTTTTGAGGTTTTTTTCTCTAATTCAGTTCGTTTTAATTTGTTTTTAGAGCAGGTTTGCTAGTTTTTATTGGTTTTCATTTTTTTCTAAATGCTTAGTTTTAGTATAGCTTTAGTATTAATTTTAGTTTTTTCATCTTTTCTCTTCTTCACCGTCGTATTCACATAAATCGCATACAGGACTCTGCTGCTTTAGTCTCTGTGTTTCCAGGTACAGTCCAGATGCAGTGCCGCTAGCTAAAATTGCTGGAGTGAAATAAATCTATTTCATATCAATCCAACATTAACAAAATGAAAACGAAGGGAATTTTGTCCATAATTTTGATACGTTTTAGTTAATTTTGTAAACACACAATACAGTTTCAGTTCGTTATCATTTTTTTCTCTTTTAATTATAGATTTTATTTATTTCAGTTAACGAAAATGTTTTTCCAATTCTAGTTTTTGTCATTTCGTTAGTTTTCCTTAACGATAATAACCTTGGTCCCAAATCTGATGTTTGTGTCCAGGTGTGACCTGTGTCTGATCTGTTCACCCTTTCACTCATACTGGTCACTACAGTGCAAGGTTATTATCATTAAATAAAAGTTCTTACTCTCTTTTGGTACCAACAGTTCTCAGTAGCAACCGTTTTCACTTTCAGTGGTTACAGTTCTCTTAGATGGGTGCACTTGATCTAAACCTAAACATACTTATTACTGAAATCACAATTCACATGTAAATTCAATAACCATTTCATGGATCATAGAAAATCATTAATTTTCAACACAAAACCTTATTCTTAAGGGAATGGCTCCGGAAAAGATACAAAACCCACACCAAGTCCACTTCCTGTGTGTTTGAACGGGTATGTGTAGAAAGTCCAAAGAGTCCAGTTGAATATCGAAAAGTTCCAGGGGCGTGTGTGTGTGTGTGTGTGTGATGGGAAGGGGCAGTTGGTGTATGATGATGTAGAGGAGTTTTGGTTGCAGTGTTCCTACCACACAGCACCGTGCAGTAACAGGATCACAGATGGTCTACCGGGTTTGGCTCGCCATCAACTGTTGAACGATCCAACGAAGTAACCATGGAAGTTCAAAGACGTATATAATAAAAAGAACCCTGACCTGTCGAAAGACAGTGTCAGAAAACATAAGTTATTTAACATTCAATTTTCACAATCTATCTGACTGTAACTTTACATGTTGTCACATATTACATGACAACAGATGAAAATAAAACAGTGGAAAACATAGTCATGTACTATTACTGTCTAATGCACTTCTTCTGCAACATTACTTTAAATAACATTACATTCACCTGTTAAATCATTTTTTTTCCCTTAAGGCAGTGCTAGAAAATGCAGCAAAAAAATAAAACAACACATATTGATTACTTACAGGAAAAGGTATGTTTTACAGTGTAAATACTTGAAATCATGTGCAAAATATGTGTTACTGTTAAAGATGCGGGAGACTTTCGTAACCAATTTTACATCAGATCTGTCCATCCTCAGTCCTATCCTCAGTATCATGAATCTGTTAATCTGTCTGACATTACTCACCTGAATCTCTTGCATTATGGTGAACAGTTTCTTAGTTCTATCCACCAGAAACAAACCATGCGTTTACATTCAGAGCCGGGAGGGAACTTGGGCATCTTCAGAATTTTGTCACAACGTGCATTGTGGGAAATGGAGGCTCGCGCCACACAGTCACCTGACAGCAGCAGCTGCTAAAGACATGACACGGAAACGGCAGGAGCTCCCTTCCTTCTATGCATATTCCTCCAGCCGTTTCCATGTGTTTGTTTCGTCCATATAATATATGATTGCGCTGCCACTGTCAGGTGGCTGCGCGGACCTCCCTTTCCCACAATGCACATCATGACAAAATTCCAAAGATGCCCGAATTCCGTCCTGGCTCTGAATGTGAACACACCTTTTGTTTATAGTGGATGGCACTTTGAAACTGTTCACCGTAATGCAAGAGATTCAGGTGAGTAATGACAGACAGACGAACAGATTCATGATACTGAGGATATGACTGAGGATGGACAGATGTGATGTAAAACTGGTCACGAAAGTCTCCTGCACCTTAAAGCACAAGTAACAAATCACTAGAAAACACAGTAAAAATAATAAAATACATTCACATTTCAATCACTTGTATGAGAAAGTGTATTGTACATGAAAAACAGGTGTGAGTAACAGTTCACTCACCAGTTCACACCAAGATAAAGCGGAGGCACAAAATGGCGGTGTTTCACAAAATGGCGCCGCTTCACAAAAATGCCGCCAAAGCCTCGGATTTCTTCAACTAAGAAAAGTACACAAAAAGGACAAAAAAATAATGACTTTCTTAACCTTTGGCTTCATTTCGGAGCATAAATGAATCCAATAATATTTCCAGTGACATATGTTGGCGTTCACTCTGAGCAGATTTCTGAACTGACCTTCCCGTGGGTCACAGCGAAGTTTGGGCTTCAGGATGGAGGAAAATCCAGCAAAGGGCTCCATTAGAGTCTGATAAAGGAGTTGTGTCACTGCCGACACAGGTTTTCCAGGTGGAGCCGACTGGTAGATTTGACCTTTTTCACTTTTTTCTCCCTTTATTTCTCACTCTTGTCTCCATCTCAGTCCGTACTGCAGAGTTTAAGAACTCCCGGCGGAAGGAAGAGGAAGTGACGATAAGGGGCGGGATAATGCGCCGATTTACAACAGCTCATAGGTCAGAAGCTGTGTGTCAATCATTTTTCAAGGACGTTAACTCTTTTTTTTTTTTTTTTACTTGAACGTGTGGAAAAATACAAACTCTCAATGAGGATAATACTACAGTAATACAAATGAACATAAATAAAATAAAGTACAAAAATCATGGGGATATTTAGGGCAAGAGCAAGGTCCATGTGGTCTGTGTGAGTCTGCTCTAGACCTGGTCCATGTGGTCTAACCTGGTCCATGTGGTCTGTGTGAGTCTGCTCTAAACCTGGTCCATGTGGTCTAACCTGGTCCATGTGGTCTGTGTGAGTCTGCTCTAGACCTGGTCCATGTGGTCTAACCTGGTCCATGTGGTCTGTGTGAGTCTGCTCTAGACCTGGTCCATGTGGTCTAACCTGGTCCATGTGGTCTGTGTGAGTCTGCTCTAAACCTGGTCCATGTGGTCTAACCTGGTCCATGTGGTCTGTGTGAGTCTGCTCTAAACCTGGTCCATGTGGTCTAACCTGGTCCATGTGGTCTGTGTGAGTCTGCTCTAAACCTGGTCCATGTGGTCTGTGTGAGTCTGCTCTAAACCTGGTCCATGTGGTCTAACCTGGTCCATGTGGTCTGTGTGAGTCTGCTCTAAACCTGGTCCATGTGGTCTGTGTGAGTCTACTCTAAACCTGGTCCATGTGGTCTAACCTGGTCCATGTGGTCTGTGTGAGTCTGCTCTAAACCTGGTCCATGTGGTCTAACCTGGTCCATGTGGTCTGTGTGAGTCTGCTCTAAACCTGGTCCATGTGGTCTAACCTGGTCCATGTGGTCTGTGTGAGTCTGCTCTAAACCTGGTCCATGTGGTCTGTGTGAGTCTACTCTAAACCTGGTCCATGTGGTCTAACCTGGTCCATGTGGTCTGTGTGAGTCTGCTCTAAACCTGGTCCATGTGGTCTAACCTGGTCCATGTGGTCTGTGTGAGTCTGCTCTAAACCTGGTCCATGTGGTCTGTGTGAGTCTACTCTAAACCTGGTCCATGTGGTCTAACCTGGTCCATGTGGTCTGTGTGAGTCTGCTCTAAACCTGGTCCATGTGGCCTAACCTGGTCCATGTGGTCTGTGTGAGTCTACTCTAAACCTGGTCCATGTGGTCTAACCTGGTCCATGTGGTCTTTCTCTCCACCGCTCTATTCCACTCTGATGGTCCATGTGTGGGACGGTGTGGACGGAGCTGGGTTGGAGCCTCTTCTATCAAACCCACTTCTGTCTCCACACTGGTCCGGTCACTTCTGTGAACACCTGAGCACAGCCTGTCTGACACAACCAGTATTCCCAGTATTCCCAGTATTCCCATTAGAGTGTGTGGACAGACTGAGCTGTCACACACACACAGTCCAATCACAGAGACACAAATGAAGTGGGACCAGGTTATTACCGCCATGAAGAAGAGAAGAGGGGGTGGGGGTGGGGGGACACACATTCACGTCCAAACACTCTGACCCAGCAGGTGTTTGGAAACAGTGGACTCTTTAAGGCAGGGGTGTCAAACATGCGTCCCAGGGGCCAAATGCGGCCCCCCACCAAAGGTTCCAGTCCGGCCCCTGGGATGAATTGACATAAATTCCACAGTCCAGGCTGTGGAACTCATTTTAGTTCAGGTTCCACATACAGACCAACATGATCTACAGCAGTGTGTTTCAACCCTGGGGTCGAGACCCCATGTGGGGCCGCCTGGAATTTCTAGTAATTGATAAAAAATAAATAAATAAAAAACCTTACTAATAAAAATAAAGGTTGAGTTGACAGAGACAATCACACACATACCAGACAAACTGTGGTTGTGAAACTGCAGCACTGTGGTTCTGTTTCTGTGTCACATGTTCACTGTGGTCAGTTTCAGAAGCTGCAGCTCTTTCATCATTCATAGTTTCAGTTCTTGTTTGTTCAGTATTAATTGACCTCCTTGTAAATCACAGCTGGACTGACTGGACAGATCCTGACCAAGGAAAATCCCATTCTCTTTTTGTGCAGTAATCTACACCTGGATTTACTGCCTCTGTCCACAATAATAGACATTATATAGACTAAATGTCCTCTAACATTAACGTTTATTCACAACATAGTATAGAAAACTATTACAGGATCAAAAACAAATTAATTTTTGGAAAAAATAAAAAATAAAATAAAGATTCTGTTTTGAAAGTCTGGGATCGCCAGAAATTTGTGATGTTAAAATGGGGTCAGGAGCCAAAGGTTGGAAACCACAGATCTACAGTAAAATAACAGCAGAATATCCTACAAAAAAGAATGACTCCATATTTTCTTCTCGGTTTGATGTGGAAAAAAATAATATTACACTATGGCTCTAAATCACAGGTGTCAAACATGCATGTCAAATCCTTGCAGGTTATTCACATCTTTTTGTTTGGATAGTTTATCAAAGTAAGTATTTTCATAATTTAATGGGTTTTTTGCACTAAAACACAGACATAAATTGTCAGTTGTCATTATTTCTTGGTTCCTCTGTTCTTATTTGACTGCTTCGGTCCACTGCAGATCAGATCAGACTGAATGTGGAACCTGAAAGAACAGGAGTTTTAGAGGCCTGCTGCTTTTAAGGCCTTGGAAGCACTAATTCTGTTGCAATTACTGGACCATACTTCAAACATTTTACATGACATTAGCCAACAATTTTGGTAAAGTAATGCTATGATCTATTGGTGTATGTGTCACTGCACGACTGAGTGTGTTATATTTGTAGTAAAGGGTGGAGGTGGAGGGTGAGCAGAGCAGTTGGAAGTAGGGCTGTGCATCTGGAATCTGTTGAATACGATACAAGTCACAATACTAGGATCACGATATATTATGATATATTTTGTATTCAGAAAATTTTTAAGTTAAGAGAAGGACATTATAATTTAAGAGGGATGTTTGTGTTTGAAAAATGTAAAGTAAGAACAAACGTTAAATATCACAGTGTTTCAGTTATTGGTGTCAAGCTATGGAACAAATTGAAGGATGAAGTGAAATTGTGGAGCTCACTGTTGAGTTTCAAAAAGAATTTAATTTGTCAAATTATGAAGGGCTATGAAAGTAATATGATTACAAAATGATTTATAACACTGACTGTAGTATAATTTGTGTTAAAGTATTTATCTGCTGCAACTTCAGGTGTGGACTTGGACTAAGGATGTAAATAGGAGAAACAGAAATAAGCCTCCGGTGTCATATCAGTACCAGACTCTTGTATGTTTTGTCTGTCTTGTGTGTCACTTCCTGTTTTATTTTGTTAAGTTTCCCTCATGTGTCTTGTCTGGTGTCTTTACTTCTTTTTTGTGTTCACCTTTTCCCTGATTACCTGACTCCTCCCTGATTGTCTCCACCTGTGTCCAACTGTCTTCCCGCCCTCTTGTGTATTTAAACCCTGTGTTTCCTCCTGTTAGTTGCCAGTTTGTATTTTTTCCTTGTGTTGTGATTACCTACCAGCGAGTCTCTGAACCTGTTGGTCTGCCTGTCTGTTCGTTCCTGACTCGGATTGTTCCTCGTTTCCTGAGCCTGCGTGATCCCCTTTTGATACCTCTGCCTCACTGGTTTTCGACTTATTGCCTGGACTCACGGTTAGTGCTTTTGTTTTTTCCCCATGTACCGTTGCCTGTTTGTTGGATCTCCTGTGTATGACCTGGTCTGTCCCCTGACATTTCTCTGCTTGTTCCTAGTCGGGTTCCCCTCGTGTGCTCCCGACCCAGGCAGAGACCTCCCCTTGCTGTAGTCGGACGTCGTGACGAATTCACACAGTCTAACCTACGAGGATTCTTTAAAGAACCCTTTTTGTGAACTGTTTATTCTGTCTGTGTTTAATAAACACTCTTTAACTTTATTCCTGTCTGTTGGTTGTGCATTTGGGTCCAAGTCTTGTGTCACTGGTTCTAACATCCGGCTTCAGCTTCTTCCTTTTTCAGTTACAAAATGTGTTAATTTTATGTTTGTTTGTTTTTTAATATGTATGTGTTTTGTTGTTTTTTTTTTTTTTTTTTTTTTTTAAAAATATGTATGTTTTGTATTTAACTGAAATAAACATTCATATATCATACTGTTAAAAAGGCAGTTTTTTTTTTTTTGTTTCTTTTTGTTAATGATTATTTCTTGAAGAATTGAATTCTATCATAAATCTGCACAAATCCTAAACACATTTGTATTTGATCCCAACAGGATCTAATGTTCTATCACCAAATGTTCAAACTGAAATTCAGTTTTCCAGACATTCCAGTTTCAGATCCTGTTCAAATGTTCAGATTCTATTAGTTCACAACTAACATCAGAACAGGATTTGAGTTCAATCCAACAAAGGAACAAACATCTGCCTCTCAGACAGAAAAAAGTGCTTTTAGGATGATTCAAATAACCATTATTGGTTATTATTGTTGTGTGGAGTTGTTATTTTGTTGGTCTGTATCACTGAGGGGTTTATCATGTACAGGTACACTGCAAAAACAAACAAACAAACAAAAAAAAACAATATCTGATGGAGATAAAAGACTTGGATTTGGAATATTTATCTTGAAAGATCATATATATATATATATATATACAGGGTGTCCCATAAGTCTCCATACATAGGAGCCATAATACATTCCATACATATATGGTTCTAACATGTATTTCTTTATATTTCTTCTTTATAGTTCTTCAGCAGTGGAGGACACGCATTGAAATGTGTTCCTGACAAAATGGCAGTCATATAGAGCATATTATAGAAATAAAAATGGTTTATGTCAAGAAACGTTTATTTTTGTATGGAGACTTATGGGACACCCTGTGTACATATATGTATATATATATATATATATATATATATAGATAGATAGATAAAATGTATTTATCTATCTATTCTTGTATTTTATTCCTTTACTGGGGTTTTATTTATTCCTCTGTATAGCACTGTTTTCTTTTTTTGTACAGTTTCTATGTCTATATAACCATTATTTAATAAAATAGTGTTAAATAATAATAAATAAAATATAAACAATAAAGAAAAACAAAAATGAACCTCCACCATATCTGCATTTGAATAAATACCTAAAAATACTGATACAGTATTTTTTAATATGGATCCAGTTTTGTGAAATGAAATATGACAGTGTATTGCAGAACCCATCTTTTCTCCCAGCTCTAGTGTGAGTCTGTCGTCATGGCGCCCACTTGTCTTTTCTGCTTGACCAGTCTCTTTCTCCCTCTCTTCTTCTCTCCACCTCCATCTCCATTCCTCCTAAACTCTTAAAGCTCTCCCTCCTCCGTTTTCTCTGACAGTGAACATGTTCGTCCCTCAGAAGGACTGCAGCAGATGCTCATTAAAAGCTGCTCAGCTCAAGTGGACACACTTCCACTCCCTCCCTCCATCTCTCCCTCTCTCTCTGCTCCTTCTCTGTTTTTCTTTCTCTGCCATGAACAGAAGCAGCCTTCAGTCAGGTGGATGTGTGTGTTTTCTCCATCTACCGTTTCAGTTTCAGGCGCTTGTGTGAAGGTTGTTTACGGTGGGAAATGGCCACGCCTCTGTCAGCTGTTTACGGAGGCTGACTCACAAACAGAAGCAGAGAAGAGGGAGGAGGACGGAGCAGAGAAAATCCACACGTCATTTAAAGGCTTTGCACTTCAAACAGTCCACATGTTTGAATATTTAACCCTTAAACACCCACTGCTGCTGCTGTGATGCTTCCCAAAGGAACTCCTATCAGTTTATCCTTTCTTAGGTGTTTTATCATCATTTATTGCAATATTATCTCCTTTATTTTGCGTTTTTTTTTTTTTTTTTTTTTTTTTTTTTTTTAGTGCAAATGAAGTATTTTATTTACATTTAATTTTCTGATAATTATAAAAAAAGGAAAAAAAAATTAACTTAAAAATATATATAATTAAAAATTAAAAAAAATAATTGATATATATGTGTGTGTGTATATATATATATATATATATATATATATATATATATATATATAAATAAATTCTAATCACGTAGATGTTCATTAAAGCTCAGAGTAAAGTTAAAGGCTATTATATCAGAAACAGATCAAACTGAATAATCCAGGGATCTCAAACTCCTGTTCTTTCAGGTTCCACATTCAGCCCAGTTTGATCTGCAGTGGACCCAACCAGTAAAATAAGAACAGAAGAACAGAGAAATAACAACAACTGACAATTTATGTCTGTGTTGGAGTGCAGAAAACCCCAATTAAATTATGAAAATACTTACTTTTATTAACTACCCCCCCACCCCAAAAAAAAAAAAGCGAATAACCTAAAAAAAACTGAAATTATAAATTAAAAAAAAAACAAACAAAAAAAAAAAAACAAAGAAAATCTAGTACAGTTTTCCCAGTCTTCTTCCTCCACTTCTCATTAGTCCATGTGCATTCTGGATCAGATCTCCAAAGACACTAAACACTGAGGAACAGGAAGAAAAGAGTTCAAACTGGACTGAATTTAATACAGACATTTCAGGTTGGACACATTTGTTCAGGTTAGTCACATTTTATTGGTACAGGAGAGTTTGGAAATGGAAAGATTTTCAGAATTTAATGTGATTTTTTGCACTAAAATCTGTAGTTGTCATTATTTACAGACATAATGTAATATTATTTTTTCCCATCAGTCCCAGTAGTAAATCTGCAGTCATTCTTCTGTGTGGGTTCTTCTGCTGTTATTATTGGACTGTAGATCAGATTGGTCTGGATGTGGAACCCACACTAAAATGAATCTGTGGAATTTTTGCACTTTGTAAATTCATCCCAGGGGTTGGAGTGGAACCTTTGGTGGGACGCATGTTTGACAGCCCTGGATTAAAGGCTTTGCACTTCAAACAGTCCACATGTCAAATATTTAACCCTTTAACACCCACTGTTCTTCTGTGACACTTCCCAAAGGAACTCTTATCAGTGTTTATCCTTTCTGAAGTGTTTTATCATCATTTATTGTTATATTATCTCCTTTATTTGTCCCATTTTTTCTTGTGCACTAATTTACATGTATATTTAATTTTCTGATCCTGTAGATCAGGGCTGTCAAACTCATTTCTTCCAGGGGCTGCATTCAGCCCAACTTGTCATGTCGGCTCCCAGACTGTCTGGATTTTATCTGTCTTGTCTGTCATTTCCTGTTTTATTTTGTTCAGTTCTCCTCTTGTGTCATGTCTGGTGTCTTTGCTTCCCTTCCCTGATTGCTCCACCTGTGTGTGATTACCTGTCCCCGCCCTGATTTGTTCCACCTGTGTCTCGTTGTCTTCTCTCCCTCATGTATATAAGCCCCGTGTCTTTGTGTGTTCGTTGCCAGTTCGTATTTGCCTTATGTGTCTACTTACCAGCACTTCTTTGGATCCTGTTTGTTAGTGATGGCCAAATGAAGCTTCCTGAAGCAATGAGGCTTTCCAACCCATTGTGTTGCTCAAAGGTTCATTACTCGAAGCTTCATTCAGTGCTCACTAGTGACATCTGCTGGTAGAGTTAAACTGTGACAGCAAACTTATTCAAATAGAGTGAAAAACTAACAAACTATAGCTGTATATACAATTTTTTCATAATAAAGATATTTGTTGAACCCACATACAATAACAAGAAAGTCTACTTTATATACTTTGTAATACTGCTATGTCTTCAGCCCATTTTATTCCTAATAATGAATTGCACCCAAAGTGACCCTGCTATCAGTGTGATTGTCATTGTTAGTTGTGCTTTTCGTTGTCATGGACCCATTATTCATTCAAAGTACTTGGTGTTATTGTGTGTTAGGGGTGCAATGCTTGTGTAGGGACACAGTGTAGTGTATGTGTTTTTCTGGGGGGGTGGGGTTTTTGGGGGGTTAATCATTTTTATTTAAAAACAGGCCTTTTTTCACAGTTTCTGGTTTGAGGCGGTTCCTCCTTTTGCTGATAACCTCTCCAGCCTTAGAGAACACCCTCTCATAAGGCACTGATGACGCTGGTGAACACAGGAACCTTAGTGCCAGGTGGTATAAATGAGGATGCACATGTTTTTGTGTATGCCAATACTCCAGTGGATCTTCATTTCTTCTCAAGTTATTTTCAGCCAGGTGCCGCTCCACTTCTACAGTGGCATCTGCTGTGGCATTTGAGCTTCGTCTTTTCTGATCCACTGTGGCATCCAGCAGAGACCACAGTTCACCTAAAAATAGTTAAATCACTGGTTAGAAATAATCATACAGAACACTTATGGGCAACAAACAGCAGTAGTAATATGTCAACAGCAATAGCAATTTGCACAGAATGAAAACCTACCGGAGCTGCTGGTACCTTCAGCTGCCTCTGATGGACCTGGCAGTTGAACAGCTTCACTGTTTCCAATCATGACAGAACATTCAGCCTTCAGCCGCCGTACTGCCTCTTGTGCCTTATTTTGGCTGAGGAATCCAAGGGTTTTGAACCTTGGGTCCAGCGTAGTGGCCATTGTCATGACACTTAAAGATTCATTGCCTGCCACATTTTCTCTGATACGCCTTAAAGGGTTATCAGAGAGCACCCTTGCCACATCATTACTAAGATGCTCAGACTTAGCAAGCACTGTATGATACAGCATCTTCATCGAGGGTATAACTTTTGAAATTGATACCCTTCTCTCTTCTGAGAGCTCCACTGTTGCCTGGTTAAATGGGGACAATATGGGCAAACACTGCTCTATTGTCTGATGTTCCTGAGAAGTCAGTGGGGTTATGTCTGTTCTCAGTGTTGCCAGGGCTGCTGCCACTGGCTCTCTCAGTTGAAACAGACGTTCCAACATGAGGTATGTGCTGTTCCAGCGTGTCCACTTCAATCACTAGCTTTTGTGCCTGTCCTCCCATCTGTAACTGAAGCCCATCCAGTTTCTCCTTACCTGTGGTGCTTGTGCGGAAATATGTGACAATTTTTTTGGCTTTTGTACGAATTTCACAGAGGGCAGGGATCTGATCAAATGATTTGCGGACTAGCAAATTCAGTGCATGAGCAATGCAGATAGAATGTCTGATTTACAAAGCTTTAGCACATGTAATCATATTTGATGCAGCGTCCGTAACAAGGCATTTCACTTTATTGGTAATCCCCCACTCTTCCATGTGGGCACACACCACTTGTGCTAAATTCTCAGCTGTGTGACTTGAAGGGAAATGCTCCACTCCAAGCAACACAGTGTCCAGTTTGTCATTCTCATCAATGAAGTGGCAGGTGATGGCCAGGTAGGCCTCCATATTCACTGATGTCCACATATCTGCTGTCAAGCTAACAGCAGACACATTCTGAATCTCTTCTGTGGCCTTTTCCTTGGCTTTGTTGTATCTCTCACCCACCATCTTCTTCAGTGCCTGGGGTTTATTCATTTCAGTTAGTGAAGATACTTATTATGAATACATTGACTTGTTATTAAACCCATACACACCTTTCTAGTAGGGAGAACATAGTTGGGATCCAACAAATGGATGAGCTCCCTAAACCCCACATCTTCCACTACTGAAAATGGCTGCGAGTCTTTTATGACCTGGTTGACCACAGCGTCATCCAGCATTTGCTTTCTGGAACCTGTGATGATAATAATAAATATAAAGTACAAACAATTAATATGATACAATAATATATGGTACACACACTATGATTTGAATAATGAAAAACAGATAATACTTTGGCTGGTGTTTGATGTGTTTGCAGACTGTGCATTCTCATGTATTGCTCGATAATACCTGAGCACTGATGAGGTATTGTTATGTTTACGCATTTGGCAGATGCTTTTCTCCAAAGCGACTTACAGGGAAAACCAATTAAATCACTCAATCAATCAAATTTATTCATATAACGCCAGATAAAAAAAAAAGTTATCTCATGACACTTTATATATAGAGTTGGTCAAAACCAGACTGAAGCCAATTTACTGAAACCCAACAGAATCCTCCAGGAGCAAACACTAGTGATGGTGACAGTGGAAGGAGAAACTTCCCTTTAACAGCAGAAACCTGGAGCAGAACCAGACTGAGGAGGATGGACGACTGACAGGACCAGCTGGGGTTAAAGAGAGAGAGTAAAGAAAGAGAAAAAGAGAGAGCGATAAAGATAGAGACTGGGGGAGAGGGGGAGAAGGGGGGAGTAGGGGGAGACACATGGAGGCAGATGAGGATAAGTGAGTGGTGATGATGAGGGCAGGAGAGAGGCAGGACCACCGCAGCAGGTCCAGAGATAATCCTGGAAGAATCTGTGGTTATCCTGGAAAAACCTTATTAGAATATTTAAAATGGAATGTTTGAAAGTGCTAGGACAGGAGGTGCTCTCGGAAGAGCTGGGTCTTCAGGAGCTTCTTGAAGATAGGCAGGGATGCCTCTGTTCTTGTAGCACTTGGTAGAGCGTTCCACCAATGTGGAACGACCCATGAAAAGAGCCTGGATTGTCTTGTGCAAGGTCTGGGGACCACCAGACTACGTTCCCCAGACGAGCGGAGTGGTCGTGGGGCGACATAAGCTTTTATTAGTGCACCTAGGTAGACAGGAGCAGACCCACTGAGGATTCTGTAGGCTAGGATTAAAGATTTGAATTTGATGTGGGCAGCTATGGGTAGCCAGTGTAACTCAATGAGTAAGGGGGTGACATGTGCCCTTTTAGGGTGAGTAAGGGGGTGACATGTGCCCTTTTAGGGTGAGTAAGGGGGTGACATGTGCCCTTTTAGGGTGAGTAAGGGGGTGACATGTGCCCTTTTAGGCTGATTGAAGACCAGACGCGCTGCTGCATTCTGGACCATCTGTAGTGGTTTGACAACACAAGCTGGGAGGCCCGTTAGAAGAGCACTGCAGTAGTCAAGATGGGAGATAACCATAGTCTGCACCAGGAGCTGGGTGGAGATAACCATAGTCTGCACCAGGAGCTGGGTGGAGATAACCATAGTCTGCACCAGGAGCTGGGTGGAGATAACCATAGTCTGCACCAGGAGCTGGGTGGCCTGTTCGGTTAGGTATGGCCTGATCTTTCTTAGGTTGAACAGAGTGAAACGACATGATCGGGTCACGGAGGCAACGTGATCTGTGAAGGTCAACTGATTATCAATCATGACTCCCAAGTTACGTACTACACTGGTAGGAGCCAGAGGTATGGAGTCAGTACTGATGGAGATGTCCTGCTGTATGGTTGGCTTAGCTGGGAAGAGCAGCAGTTCAGTTTTGGACAGGTTCAGCTGAAGGTGATGGGCTTTCATCCATGCAGATCTGTCAGAGAGACAGTCTGAGATCCACACTGAGACTGTGGAGTCATCAGGTGGGAATGACAGATAGAGCTGGGTATCATCAGCATAGCAATGATATGAGAAGCCGTGTGAGTGGATGATCTGACCCAGTGAGGTGGTGTATATGGCAAAAAGGAGGGGGCCAACACAGAGCCTTGGGGGACCCCCGTGGTGAGGCGGTGATTGTTGTTGTACACAAGCTCTGTCACACAGCAAACACCTCACCTAACAAACATAAATGTGCAATATAATTAACACAGTCATCTGATGGTACACATACAATTAAATAACCATGTACACAAACATTATACAAACCTTGTTGTGAGCAGCCATTTCACAGTATTCCCAGACAGGAGAGGTTTTCCTCTTTCTTGATGGCTCCATTTTCAGAAATGCTACTTCTTGTATCACTACTACTACTACTACTACTACTACTACTATTACCACGACTACTCCTACTACTCCTACAACTACTACTACAACTACTACTACTGCTACAATCTCTGCTACTGACAATGCGCTGACCACACTCCAACCTACTACAACCCACGAAGCGCCGCGGTTCTTCCCGCTTTTATTTTGAAAAGTGACATGTAAAATGAACCAATCACGTGACCGATGACAAACGAGGCCTTGTTTGTCATCGGTCACGTGGTTTTCAGCAAACTGACACAAGCATCGAAGCGGGGCCTCGTCTGACACGCCCCTTTCTACTCGGTGCACGCCTCGAAGCCTCGGTTTCAAATGTCCCATCACTACTGTTTGTCTGCCTGTCTGTTTTTTGACCCGGATTGTTCCTTGACGCCTGAGTTTTTGCCTGTCCCCTGTCTGTTCCTCAGCCTCAGTGTCCACTCCTGTGTTCGGCCTTTTGCCTGGATAACCGGTACGTGAGTTTGCCTTTCCCCAATGTCCTGTTTCCTGTCTGCTTGCCTTTCCGTGTATGACCTGGTCTGTTTCCTGACTTTTGTTTGTTTCCCCATAGTCGGGTTCCCCTCGTGTGTTCCCGACCCGGGCCGTGGGCTTTCTCATTCGGGTTCGGACTCCGTGAGGAATCCACAGAGGAGTTTCACCGAAGACTCATCCATTATCTTTTTGTGTGAACTGTATTTACTGACACACTGAAGTGTGTTTAATAAACACACTTGCATTATGTTTTTGTCTGTGGGTCTTGCATTTGGGTTCAGTCCTCGTACTACCAGTCATAACATAACTGGGTTTCAAGTGGGCCGGACCAGTAAAGTAATCATAACCTATGAATAATGACAACTTTTTCTGTTTGTTTTAGTGCAATACAAAGTATTAAATCATGAAAATATTTACATCTACAAACTATCCTTTAACAAAAAATGTGAATAATCTGAAAAACTGAAATTAGTAAGAAAAATAAGTGCAGTTTTAACTAAATTTTGCCTCAATTTACCATTTAGACATGTGCGTTACACACAATGTTACACAAACATTTGGTAACAGGCAGAATATTGTTAAAAAATTTGGAGTTTGGAACTTAAAAACAAATTTCTCATTTGCCCAGCTCATTGCTCTTCTTGGTAGTTCTCTGAGGTTCAACTGGACTTTTGAAGCAAAACTAGGTTCCGTCCTTGGTTTTCTTCTTCTGGTCACATGGTCCTATGGTCGTCATGGTTTCCATACAGTGGTGTTGGTCCTATCCGTACGCCAACACCAGGGGGGTGGAGTCAACACCAGGGGGGCGGAGCTGGGACATGTTTATGCTCATGTTTACACAAATGAGAACATCTGATTGGCTCTGTGGAAATAGACACGCCCACATTTGGTGTCTCAGTACTGTGGACGTAGACATGTCCAAAAAAACATTTCTGGCACCAAATCTTACATAGTGATACTATAAAGTTGAGTGAATGATGCTGACAGTGTGTTGCTCTTTCGTCCACTCCATACGTTCACATGTATCTTCTGTTTTCTAAATAGATCTGTCCTTTAAATGGACTCTTGGTTCTCACTGTTCTGACTTTTCACATTGATCAGAATCATTGGATCCATTATTATTATGACACACACACACACACACACACACACACACACACTGTTGTGGTTCCATAGTTGTGTTTTTTCTCTTCCATCATATTGTGGATAAAATGCTGCAGCTGCAGACGTGCTGCTTCTGGACTCCCATCAGCTCCCTCCAAACACACACTGTATTTAAGTGTTTTTTATCCAGGTCCGCCTCATTAAATATGTCAGTGGAGCAGTGATTAAAAATGAACCAGACTTAAATGCACTAATCCATCATTTAACAGGAGAACAAAGTGCTTTCAGGTCTCCCAGCGCTCTGACGTTCTCTACCTGAACTGTGGAAGAAACTGAGGAGGAGGAAGAAAGAAAGCAGCTTTGTATTGGTCCACCCAGTCTGACGGTTCTGCTGTGTTCTGGTGTTGGTTTGGATCACTGAGGGGTTTGTCATGCACAGGTACACTGCAAAAAAAAAAAAAATTATATCTGATGGAGATAGAACAGACTCGGATATGGAATACTTCTCTTATCTTTTTTTTTTCTTTTTTTTAGATTTATTTATTTTATTATTATTATTATTTTTTATCTATTTTATTTTATTCTTTTATTTGGGTTGTATTTAGTATTCTGTATAGAACTGTTTTCTTTTTTTGTACAGTTTCTATGTCTTTAAATCTATTCTGCATTTTATTCTTCTATTTTTTTTTTTTTTTTTATTCTTCTGTACAGCACTTTGGTCCACAGCAGCTGTTTTAAAGTGTTTTACAAATACAGTTGGATTGGATATTTTTTACTTAATGAGACTTGCAGTTATATATATATATATATATATATATATATATATATATATATATATATATATATATATATATATATATATATATATATATACTCTGAAGACTTGAAACAAGTATATTTTGTTTAAAATAAGAATTGTCTCATTCTATAATCCTGAGATAATATTTTCTTCTTTTAATAAACCTTGATCATTGTCATTTTCTTCCTGCACTGACAGACAGCTGTACTGAAATAAGACATTTGAATCCAGTACTGAGCAGAATAGTCTTGTTTTTGTACAGGTGTTTTTTTTACAGTGTATTCAGCTGACCGTCCCTGTGTGTGTCTGATGCCCATAATCTGAGCTCTGAGCCCGGGGAAGACGGTCCGCCTCAGAACGCTTCCTTAATCCTTCCCTCTAACCCCCCTGAGCCTGGGCCCTGGAACAGGATCTGTTATCCGGTCAGGCAGTAACCCTGCAAAAACACTATCATAATGACATCTACACTGACGACAAAGCAACTGTGGGAGGGGGGCGGTAACTGAGGAGAAAAAGCAGGGATTATCAGGTGCACAGGGAGTGGAGTCATGTGAGCAGGAGGAGCTGTGGGTTCACCTGCAGAACCAGCACCAGAACCACCAACAGTGAAGGAACCCTGTCCTGTGTGCATGGACACACAGTGGACCACAAACACTAAGGACTGGACTGAAAACTACAGCTGCAGCTATGACACTAGTTTTGTTATCGATTCATCTATCGATTATTTTTCTTGTTTTGATTCAATTAAAGGATTATTTGCACAGGCAAAAAAAAAAAAAAGAAAAAGTGAAACAGATGTGTAAAAATGACAAACAGCTTGTGCTTTTTTCCAGAATCACATTGCGAAAGGACCTGTGGAAAAATTAAACCCAATAATTCAGCTGATTATTGGAGTTAAATGTTTTATTTCAAGTGCAGTTATCTGTCAATGCAGAGAGAAAATTACACTGGTCAAGTTTTATTGAAATAAGAAAATATGATCTAAGGATTATAGAAGGATATAATTCTTACTTTTATTATTCTGTCTGAACGCAGCCTAAAATGAATAATCCCTAAATACACGAATATTCTGACGCTAAGGCTCCGCCCACACAGCAGGTTTTAATGCACAATTCAGATTTTTTGGTGAAATCTGTTTTGTTTGTGTGTTGGTTCATATTCCACATTAAATTAATCAATTAATTTTGATTGATTAATTAAATGCTTCTTCTATCAGTTTTGAGTCTGAACTGAATGTGACACTGAAGTGACCCACATGGACTAAAGAGGTCCTGAAGTGACCCACATGGACTAAAGAGGTCCTGATGGTATTCATTCATTCATTGACTCGCTCGTTCACTCATTCACTCATTCATTCATTCATTCATTCATTCATTCGTTCATTCATTCATCCATTCACTCGTTCACTCACTCATTTGTTCATTCACTCATTCATTCATTCATTCATTCACTCATTCATTCATTCACTCACTCATTCATTCATTCATGCGTTCATTCATTCATTCATTCTTTATATGTTTGTCAGGTGTGTCAGGTGTCTGTATATCTGGACGGTCTAATCCCCATCAGACCTGATAAACATATTCTCATATCAAACATCTTCATAAACTGTTCACACATGAGTATGGACATGAATAATAATAATAAACTAAATATTTGACCTTTGACCTTTCACATATAAACTGTCAGGACTTTATGGTTGTTTTCCTGTTCCACATGTGACTGAACTCATTTATGTCCAAACACATGTCTTCTAGTGGATCCTTCACCTCCTATCTGATCCTTTAGTCCAACCTCCTGTTTCCATGCCAACTTTCAATAAATAAATAAACAAACACATGCGTTCCCCAGACTGAGCCGGACCTTTGACCTCTGACCTCTGGTTTTAGAAAACGCCCTCTTATCATCATTTGATCCTCTTTATTTGTGTGTTTCATGGCTGCTAGCATGGACACACCCTTAAGCCTGGTAACCGCGGTGGATAGTCCCCAGACACGAAGCATTTACACGGTAGCACAGCCGTTCTGTCTGCATATTATGGTCTGTATTTTATGGAAACAGTCCAAATGTTAAAGTACATCCTGTCCCTCTGCACGTCCTGCTTCAGTCCAAAACAAAAGACCAAACACAAATAATGACATTCACTGCAAAAAAAAAAAAAAAAAAAAGAATATCGGACTTAAAGTGACCTGAATGTGAAATATTTTTAGTTTTTATCCACTTTTTACATTTATTTACTTAATGAGTCTTAATCTTGGTCAGATTCTTTGACTTGTTCCCAGTATTTTCCTCTTGTTCTACCCACCGAGATATTCCAACTAATTTAAATAATATTTCTAATCAAAGCAGCTCCACTGTTGGAGGATGAGGATGGAGGACCCAGGAAGTGTTTACCTTCAACACATCTGGACTGGATTAGACAGGTTTACCTAGAAATACACACACACACACACACACACACACACACACATACAGGGTGGGGAAGCAAAATGTACACTATTTTGAGGCAGGGATTGAAAGACAGTGTATGACCAGTTAGTTTATTGAAAGTCATGAGAATTTATTTGCCACAAGAAAATGTCCATAATAGAAAATGTTTTTATTCTATGTGTCCTCCTTCTTTCTCAGTAACTGCCTTCACACGCTTCCTGAAACTTGTGCAAGTGTTCCTCAAATATTGGGGTGACAACTTCTCCCATTCTTCTTTAATAGTATCTTCCAGACTTTCTGGTAATAGTTTTGCTCATAGTCATTCTCTTCTTTCCATTATAAACAGTCTTTATGGACACTCCAACTATTTTGGAAATCTCCTTTGGTGTGACGAGTGCATTCAGCAAATCACACACTCTTTGACGTTTGCTTTCCTGATTACTCATATGGGCAAAAGTTTCTGAAAAGGTATGGATAATAGTGTTAGGTATGATTATGACATCAGTATATGTTTGGGTTCAAAACAACTGACGTAGTGTCTGCTGAGAAAAAACAACTAAATGTTCAGTGTACATTTGGCTTCCCCACCCTGTATGTATGGAGTCAGTACGTCTGCACAAAAACATCAGCAGAAATAAAATACTTAAACAACACTGGTTAATAAAGTTTGATAAAACACTAAATCCTTCATATTTTGGTTTCGGTTCCAGATGACATAATGACAGTCCACTAGTGACATCACATCCTGTTCTATAGAGGGTCTGCATGTGACGTCACCGCTAGCAGAAGTCACTGTGGCTCCGCCCACTGAGTGTCAGACAGAGGCAGATGAGTAGTGCCTTTGTCTTGAACACGGTTAAAACTTTAGACCAATCTAAAAATGGGGCAGAGCTGTTGTGCCATTGATCGCACAAACAGGTTTAAAAGCACTGGGAGCTCTGGTTTTAGCGGAGACCTAAAGCCACAGACAGAAGAAGCAGATGGATCACTGACATTCAGAAACAGAACTGGAATCCAGACCAAACCTGGATCTGTGTCAGCTAACGTTCATTTGTGCTGTGTTCTGGTGTAAACTCATCCTTAAATTCCATCTGGTTTTGGCTAACGTTCCTTCTTAGTAAAGCTCTTCATGTTAGCATCTGTCATTTAGTTCTATGTTTCAGAACTGAATCGTTTGTGTCTTCAGTTGTGTGATTGTGAACCTTGTGCTCTACATGATTTGTAAACTAGCTTAAACTGAGGCTAACCTAGTTTTCCAGATCAGGGGCTCCTCTAGCACACAGCTGTTGGATCTGTGTTGGATCCAGTATTTGATGTGAACTCTCCTTAAATCTCCACAGTACCAGTAGATCATCCACTCACTTGGGTCAGTACTAAGGGTTCAACTCCAGTAAATCAGTAGTGAACTGTGAGCACTACTGCTGGGCCTTTACCGCCCAAATCACCAAAAAACAAACTCCGTCTGCACTGACACAAAACCTCCAAAACAATAGTATGTTGAATGAAAGCACTCACCAGCTGGAATCCTCTAATGAACCAGGACCAGGATGGACACAACTCTGGGTCTGTTGGATGCTTTCAGCCTTTGCATTGGGGATTTTCCTGCGTTGAACTCAGGTTCATGTAAATGTCAGGATAGGTGATTTCTGTCCCAGATCAGTGTTGGTAGAACACTGGTTGTTTGGTAGCTTGGATGGACCCATGTCCAGTCCAGTTGGCTTTAATTCCATCTGATATTCCACAGTTTTCTGCTCTGGCTGCAGTTACTGCTGTACTCCACCATGTTGAGCCGCTTTGTTTTTGACACTCAGTCTGACTGAGAGGGGCGTGGCCTGGGGGCGTGGCCTAGGGGGAAGTGACGGATGTGCATTCCCTCTATTCTAGACTCAAGCATCTTCAAACCATAACATTAACGACCCACAAAACATACAAAACAGATAAAGATGAAAGAAACCACCCCCCACCCCCTACACTGTAAAAAAAAATCTGTAATTTAACAGAATTTCTAACATTTATTTGACAGATTTTTCCTGTATTTTGCCCTAAAATGACTGGAACATCCTTGACTGTTCATATCTTCAGTGTAATTTTTGCATTTTACACATTCATCCCAGGGTCTGGACTGGACCCTCTGGGGGGCCAGATGTTTAACACCTGTGCTCTAATGTGACGGTACACTGTAAAAAAAATTCTGTAATTTAATAGAATTTTCACTGTTTATTTGACAGATTTTTCCTGTATTTTTCAGATACAGGAAAATATCAATGAAATGACAGAAACAGACTGTGATTTTACATGTCAAATGGAAAACAACATGAAAAAAATGTAACTGTGAATAACTATTAAATTTCCTTTTTTTTTTTAAATAATTTTTTTCTTTTTTCACAGAAAAATACAGTTAAAATACATTTACAAATGTATCATAATTTCATAAGTATTTATTTTCTATTTATGAGATTGAACTGTTAATTTAAAGTTTAATACTGTAAAAAATGAAACCAAATAAAATTACTGACAGTTAACGGTAACAGAAGTATTAGTTCTGTCAGTTGAACCAGACTTGTTTGTTCATTGACAAATATCTTGTGTAATTACAGGAGGTTTCACAACAAAAATGTTGAATAAATGTATTTTTGTGAATGTATAACATGTATTTTTTTTATTTTTTTTTTTATAATTTTTTTTAAATTTTATTTTTTTTTTAATTATTTTAATTTTATTTATTTATTTTACTGGTTTTTTATTGTATTTATTTATTTATTTAATTTTATTTTTTAAATATGTTTTATAACATGTATAAGCGCTGATAAACTGTCCAAATACAGTTTTTATCAGTGGATTGGACAACTGAGTCTCGTTGAAAATTATACATATATATATATATATATATATATATATATATATATATATATATATATATATATATATATATTAATAGGTACTTGGATTGTTTTAATACATGTAAATATTCTTTATTAAACATTAAAAAGTTTTAAAAAAAAAGCAAAATCTCATGTAAAGTTCGGGCAAAAAACTGTATTTTAATGATGGAAAATTACCATATTTTTATAACATGGTTATTTTCTGTTATGTAAAAGTATTTTTTCGGTGCCCCTGCTGCCGGAATATAATACTATTTTTTCACGAGTTTTTTTTTTTTTTTTTTTTGCAGTGTGTAAAGACATGCAGATCTGCACACATACAAACACAAACACAACCAGGCCACCATATGTATTTATGCATCATCCAGCACACAAATACATGACACTTCCTAACACCCCCCCCCCCCCTCTCCAAAGCATTCAATCCAACCTGTATGCAGCAGCCCCCCCCCCCCCCCACATTGCGTTTCCTTGTGTGTCACTTTGGCCACAACCTCGTATCCAGCGGGGGCTAAATGACAGAGCGCCTGTGAGCTGTGAATGCCAGCGTTAGCATGGCTACTGTCTGCTTCTGCCAAGGGGGGGGGGGGGGAATAACAACCCACTGACTCCCTTCCATTTTACATTTCCTCTGTGCTCATTTTCTCAAGAGCTCCTGCCGGCCGAGCTCGTTCACAGAGGCCGCCTCGTTAAATATAAGGCATGAGTCATCGACTGCACTGAGCGCCCAAATGATGCCGCCGCCGTTCAGAAGTGGAAGGCAGCGGTGGCTCTGAGGGAACGCACAAAGAAAGGAAACACAAGTCCAAAATAAAAGAGAAACCGAAGAAAACAAATAAAAAATACACGTAGAAAGACGACAAATAAAAAAAAATAAATTACAAAATTTTAAACAATTTAGAAAATAAATAAATAAATAAATAAATAAAAACTAAAAAAATACAAAATAAAATAAAAAAACATAAATAAATAAAAAAATGTAAAAAAAAAAAAAAAAAAAACATTAAAGAAATAAATAAGTAAAAAAGTAAAAACTAAATAAATAAATAAATAAAAATACAAAAAAATAAAATTAAAAAAATAAAATACCATAAAAAATAAATAAATAATAAAAATAAAAATACAACAACAAAAAAAAAACAAAAACAGAAAGATGACAAATCATTGTTTTTCTTTGATTCAACTTGAACTTTGAAGCCCAATGAAAGAAACCCACACGTGGGAATGTTTTAATTATTGTTCTATTATATTTCAAATGTACATTGAACCCTTTCATGCATGAATTATGACAACCTCAGTCAAGATTGTTACTTCTCTTTTTGCATGATAAAACAATGCAATTGAATTTTTTTAATGAACCTGTTTTTTTTTATGAAGGTAGATTTGTTTCTTTATCGCTCTAACCATAAAAAATATTTTCAATCCCAAAAAAAATTGAAAAAAAACAAAAAAAACAAAAAACGTTTCAATCAAAAAAAAGTGTTGAATGAAAAAAAAAAAAAAAAAAAAAATTTAAGATCCAAAAAATTGCATTTGAACACTTTTTTGCTTTGATTGAATTTTTTTTTTTTTTTTTTTCTTTTATTGAAAATATTTGTTTTTGGTTTGTACTTGTAGCATAGTAAATGTACTGTGGTTCATTCCACTACTAGAAAACAAAGTCAAATAAAGCAAGTTTGGGTGATTTAAATGGTAACATATTCAATAAAATAATCAGAAATAGAATTAAAAGTAACAAAATAAGACAATGCAAAAAATATTTAAGATCCAAAAAATTGCATTTGAACACTTTTTTCTTTGATTGAGTTGGATTTTTTTTTTTCTTGAAGCAATTTTTTTTCTCTCTGTTTTTTTTTTTTTTTTTTTTTTGTTAAAGCAATAAAGAAACAAATCTACCTTTATAATTTTTGTGGAGTTCCAAAACTGTCCACTCCACTGGACACTGTGTGTTTAATTTTTGAAGCAAAGAATGCAAATATCAGAATGTGATCTACTGTGTGAAAACGATCAAATCCAAACATTTGTATGCAGCTAATCTGATGTTTTCTCACATTTGATCATATTCCCAATTTTTTATTTGCAATTGATTTCCACTCAGACATGTCAGTGCAGATCAGGTTTATGAGGAACAGCAAAGTTACAGGAATGGTCTGAATGTCAGTGTATTATTATGGGATGGTGCATGAGTGTCCACTGTGTCGGCTGATCTGGAACTGAAACAACAAAACCATGAATATACAAGAGAACAGCTGGAGAAGAACTGACCACTGGAGTGACCACTGGAGTGACCACTGTGCATGAAAGGGTTAATAATGACCATGAGTACGGTTACATGATGTTTTTTAAATCCGATTTATTTTTCCAGAAGAAATTAATTCAGAATTAAAGTATTTTCTCTTCTGTTTCCGTGGAAATGTTAAAACTAAATAAAGGTTTACATGAGGTATTACTGAGGTGTCACGTCTGCCACCAGACAGTAGTCTGGTTTTGTCTGTCTTGTGTGTGTTGTCTGTCACTTCCTGTTTTATTCTGTTCAGTTCTCCTCATGTGTCATGTCTGGTGTCTTTGCTTCCTTTCCCTAATCTTCTCCACCTGTGTGTGATTACCTGTCCCCACCCTGATTGTCTCCACCTGTGTCTCATTGTCTTCCCTCCCTCTTGTGTATTTAAACCCTGTGTTTTCCTCTGTCCTGTGCCACTTTGTATCTCCTTGTGTGTTACTTACCAGTGTTTTTGGACCTGGATTGTTTTTCAGACCTCTGCCTTTTGCCCGACCCCTGTCTGTGCCTCTGCAACCGTTGAGTCTACGTGTGTTCGACCTCCCTGCCTGTTCTACTGGTACGTGAGCTTGTCTGTCCCCCATGTCCTGCTGCCTGTCCGTCTGCCTCACCGTGGATGACCCGGTCTGTGTCCTGACATCCCTCTGCTCTCCCCTAGTCGGATTCCCGACGTGTGTTTTCGGTCCGGGCTGTGAGGGTCCGTCTCCGGTCCACTTCACAGATCCCGTGAAGAACCCTGAACTCTGTGACCTCAAGATTGTGTATACAATCACTGTCAGAGACTTGTGTGTTAAACCTGTTTAATAAACACTGAACTTCTACATCTGCTTGCATGTGGGTTCACACTCTGTACTAAGACTGTTACATGACGCAGATCAGTGAGCACAAGGGTTTGTGCTGCAGTGCTCACGTTGCCTTGTTCTGTCAGCCCTTCTGTTAGCTTAGCCCTTCTGTTAGCTTAGCCCTTCTGTTAGCTTAGCCCTTCTGTTAGCTTAGCCCTTCTGTTAGCTTAGTTTAGCCCTTCTGTTAGCTTAGCTTAGCCCTTCTGTTAGCTTAGCCCTTCTGTTAGCTTAGCTTAGCATAGTCACTGCATTTCTATGGTCACACATATCCAGTTTTTTAAAGGTGATTTGTCGTCTTTTCTCAGTGATTTTTGTCAAATCCGATTCTCTCTAATTATTTCTTCAGATCTGCGACTTACTGCACTCATACAATCTGTGGACTGTTGTGTTGACGGACGTTGGAAAATCTTTTTGTTGAAGGGATGCATGCGCTAAATTAGCTTTGCTTTAGCGTTTTAGCTTTGCATTAGTTTTTATTTCCCAGATTTTCTTCCTGCAGTAAGTCACATGACCATGATCTGAGCCTCAGTTTGTGATCATATTGACCCCAGCGGACTAAAGGAATGATTAGGGAGAACTGAACTGACCCAAATCACTCCTAAAATACTACAAATCACCTCTAAAAGCCTGGCTACGTCTGAGCAGAGGAATGAAGCCATTCTGCTAAGCTAGGCTAAGCTAAGCTAACGTTAGGGCTGCAGTTCAAACTGTTTGTCCCACTTGTGGAACTCATTAGTTCAGGACAAATGAATGAATCCAAAGCCAGTGTTGAACTGTTCCTTCAGGGTTTTCCAGGCTGGTAGATCCCATCAGAATATTCCACTGGAACGCTTTGGGAAGACTAGACTGCAGTGCAGATTCTTCCACCAGCGCAGAATGTGTGTGTCATCGCCACAGGACAAGACACTGAGCATGTGCAGAATGGAAGGAATAAAGGCTTTACATGTCCATCTGAAATAGGATCAAACCTTTAATCAGTTTAAACCAGGAATAAAAGTTGTCATGGAAACACACGGAATGTCTACCTGCAGAGGAGGAAGCTATTATTATATAAAATGATAATTGCTATATAGTGATCATAAGGAATAGAGATTGGGGGTAGGAGTATATACATTTTTACTTCTACCTATTCCTTTTGAGCATGTTTAATTTAATTTATTTTTTTTTCCTTTTATCAGTCATTTATGCACCATCGCTGATATTTTGTTAGTTAATTTTTGTTTTGATTTCACTGTCTGCATGTTCGAAATAAAGATTTCAGTCATTCAAAGCATACATAATTATTTGCATTACACACCATAGTGTGATAAGTGTTTGCATTTTCTATTATGGCCTTAATACGCTGTCGTCTTCCAGGTTATTCCAGGCTTTTATTTCCTATTTTCAGAGGTTACAGATAGTCATAAAAGTCCAAAGCACTTACCTGCACCGCCTTCAGAGGAACACGGAAGAAGAGCAAGGACAAGTAGCACAGGTTCAGTCTGAATACATGCACCTCAGAAATGGAAATAACAGGAGCACAAACATATAAGGGAGTTAATTTATGTCTGTGAGCGGTGACAACACAACTGAAGGAGCTGAAGTCTGTTCGATAAATGAGTCTTTTCCACTCATTACTCATGTAGTTACCCAAGCACTGAGCTCTGATCAACACACACAGCTGCATTCAGACGGAAAAACTACTGAGTCCAGCGCAAAGCCACATGGGAGTTTTATTAAATTACACCAACACAGAAAATCCACCACGACTAATGAACACAGCAAAACTGAGACAAAAAAATTCAGATACTTAATTTCAGTGCAAAAAAAAAATTCAGTGCTAGAAATTCAATGGCTTTTAGAATTCAAAATCTGATGAGACAGATTTACTTCCATAGAAGGAGGTCCAAACCGTCCACTCTGATTGGTCGGTTCCATCTGTGGTGAACAAACCCATAATAACCAAAAAAAAAAAAAAAAAAGACCTGATGTGTTCCACAAATAAACACAATGGAACCAAGAAGAACTGATGTTTGGTGAGAGTTGGTAGTGAAGCGTGTAGTGCAGGCTTCATTTATGGAAGACTGAACCTGCCATATTAAAAATATATACAGAAATTTAACAATGGCTTAATAAGTTCATTTCTGTACCATTTATTTATCTATTTTGCAGGAATAAATAGAGGAAGAAAAATGCAAAAGGGGAATACTGAAGAGGTAAATATGACTATGAATAAAAAAAAAGACAATTATT
>NC_043966.1:54816931-54823973 GCF_902148855.1 Sphaeramia orbicularis
GGTTAAAGGTGGACGTTTGGGTCTGTAAGGGTTAAAGGTGGACGTTTGAGTGTTTAAGGGTTAAAGGTGGACGTTTGGGTCTGTAAGGGTTAAAGGTGGACGTTTGGGTCTGTAAGGGTTAAAGGTGGACGTTTGGGTGTTTAAAGGTTAAAGGTGGACGTTTGGGTCTGTAAGGGTTAAAGGTGGACGTTTGGGTCTGTAAGGGTTAAAGGTGGACGTTTGGGTCTGTAAGGGTTAAAGGTGGACGTTTGAGTGTTTAAGGGTTAAAGGTGGACGTTTGGGTCTGTAAGGGTTAAAGGTGGACGTTTGGGTCTGTAAGGGTTAAAGGTGGATGTTTGGGTGTTTAAGGGTTAAAGGTGGACGTTTGGGTCTGTAAGGGTTAAAGGTGGACGTTTGGGTCTGTAAGGGTTAAAGGTGGACGTTTGGGTCTTTAAGGGTTAAAGGTGGACGTTTGGGTCTTTAAGGGTTAAAGGTGGACGTTTGGGTCTGTAAGGGTTAAAGGTGGACGTTTGGGTCTGTAAGGGTTAAAGGTGAACGTTTGGGTCTGTAAGGGTTAAAGGTGGACGTTTGGGTCTGTAAGGGTTAAAGGTGGACGTTTGGGTGTTTAAGGGTTAAAGGTGGACGTTTGGGTCTGTAAGGGTTAAAGGTGGACGTTTGGGTCTGTAAGGGTTAAAGGTGGACGTTTGGGTGTTTAAGGGTTAATGCTGTTCACTGATAAACACAGGTTAAAGTGTTAAATCTCCTCTTCTCAGTCCAGTCACACTGTTTCTGTGTAAATCTTGCATCTGTCACACTCAGCACATGGTGAAAGGTGACATTCTGCACATTTTGAATCGTGTGTAAATGTTCATATTCATCTCCCAAAGCACGCTACAAAAAGAAGTGTTTGCTCTTAATCTGATATTATGGGGGGGGGGGGGAGTGGTGCAGTGGGAGGGTGCTGTTCAGATCATGTGATGCTTTCTGAACCCTGAGCACAGCGTCTTCTGTGGGAGTCATTCATGAACCCATTCACAGAAAAAAAACACAGCTTCAGTGCTTTTAGTCGCTCGGTAATTGCTCCAGATATGAGCAATTAGTGGAGTGCATCTTTGCATTTCAGTCATTAGCAGATTTAGCAGCTGTGTCAGGTACACTGCAAAAAAGGCCTGTATGAAAAGAAGACAATTCTACTCATTATTGGGTTCAAATGTCTGATTTAAGTGTAATTATCTGTCAGCGCAGGAAGAAAATGACACTGATCAAGTCTGATTAAAATAAGACAATATTATCCAAGGATTATAGAATGAGACAATACTTATTTTAAGCAGAATATACTAGTGTCAAGTCTTCAATATGAGATTATTTGTTTTAACTATACATACATACATACATACATACATATACTGTACATATATATATATATATATATATATATATATATATATATATATATGTACAGGGTGGGGAAGCCAAATGTACACTGAACATTTAGTTGTTTTTTCTCAGCAGACACTACGTCAGTTGTTTTGAACCCAAACATATACTGATGTCATAATCATACCTAACACTATTATCCATACCTTTTCACAAACTTTTGCCCATATGAGTAATCAGGAAAGCAAACGTCAAAGAGTGTGTGATTTGCTGAATGCACTCGTCACACCAAAGGAGATTTCAAAAATAGTTGGAGTGTCCATAAAGACTGTTTATAATGGAAAGAAGAGAATGACTATGAGCAAAACTATTACCAGAAAGTCTGGAAGATACTATTAAAGAAGAATGGGAGAAGTTGTCACCCCAATATTTGAGGAACACTTGCGCAAGTTTCAGGAAGCGTGTGAAGGCAGTTATTGAGAAAGAAGGAGGACACATAGAATAAAAACATTTTCTATTATGGACATTTTCTTGTGGTAAATAAATTCTCATGACTTTCAATAAACTAATTGGTCATACACTGTCTTTTAATCCCTGCCTCAAAATATTGTACATTTTGCTTCCCCACCCTGTATATATATATATATATATATATATATATATATATATATATATATATATATATATATATATATATATGTATACTGCTGTTCCCAGTGTTCCCACTGCTGTTCCCAGTATTCCCACTGTTCCCACTGCTAGTCCCACTATTCCCAGTTTTTCCAGTATTCCCAGTATTCCCACTGTTCCCACTGCTAGTCCCACTATTCCCAGTTTTTCCAGTATTCCCAGTGTTCCCACTGCTGTTCCCAGTATTCCCAGTGTTCCCACTGTTCCTAGTGTTCCCACTGTTTCCACTGTTCCCTCTGCTGTTCCCAGTGTTCCCAGTATTCCCACTGTTCCCAGTATTCCCAGTTTTCCCACTGCTGTTCCCACTGTTGTTCCCAGTATTCCCAGTGTTCCCATTGTTCCCAGCGTTTGCTCACAGATATCAGTTCTCTGTTCCATGGTGGCAGATGTAACTTCAGTAATGGGGGTAAAATGACTCCAGCTCTTTTCCTATTTCTTTCTTTTTTTATTTCTTTTTACTCCTCACTATAATAAATTGCCCCAGACACATCCTGGGAGGTCCACACAAACATTCTATTTCTTGCTTACACCAGGGTTTACCTACAAAAAAACAAAAACTCATTTTAGAAAAAACAAGCCTCAGTTTGGGCTTATTAGTTTTACAGAATTAACAGTTCTTACAACCAACATCTGTTTCACTGCTGTTACCGGAGGCTCTGACTGTTTCAGGAAACACAATTACTTCCATCCCATAATTAACATGATATTCCTATGGAATGTTAACTAGCTCTGCCGGTCCAGCAGCTAGCGCTCATTAGCAGTGGGCTGTTGGACGGAGGCTCGGTCAGCTCTGATCCCACTGGGTCATGTGACCTGTGTCACTAATGCTGCGTTTGTGTCCTTCAGTCAAACACAGACTCGTTCATCTGTCCGTCTCTGAACGAGGCTGTGGACGACCACAGGAGGACACCGGGATGGGGACCGAATCAGGTACTTTTATTGGTACCCACTGAATTCTGTCGTTACGACCAAGTATTGAACAACACTGCACTTTGGCCAGAGTGTTCAGTGGGCGTGGCCATCGTTGTCGTGTTAATGACAGACACAAACACAAGGAATACCTCTGTTTTGTCAGATACAGAATAATGTCAGTCCTCTGTCGAACCAGGTGTCTTCCATTCTTCCCACACTGCTGTCCTCAGTGTCCTTCTGCGTCCACCTGTAGGTCTGGGTTGGAGGTGGACGTTCGGTCCTCAGTGTCCTTCTGCGTCCACCTGCAGGTCTGGGTTGGAGGTGGACGTTCGGTCCTCAGTGTCCTTCTGCGTCCACCTGTAGGTCTGGGTTGGAGGTGGACGTTCGGTCCTCAGTGTCCTTCTGCGTCCACCTGTAGGTCTGGGTTGGAGGTGGACGTTCGGTCCTCAGTGTCCTTCTGCGTCCACCTGTAGGTCTGGGTTGGAGGTGGACGTTCGGTCCTCAGTGTCCTTCTGCGTCCACCTGTAGGTCTGGGTTGGAGGTGGACGTTCGGTCCTCAGTGTCCTTCTGCGTCCACCTGTAGGTCTGGGTTGGAGGTGGACGTTCGGTCTTCAGTGTCCTTCTGCGTCCACCTGTAGGTCTGGGTTGGAGGTGGACGTTCGGTCCTCAGTGTCCTTCTGCGTCCACCTGTAGGTTTGGGTTGGAGGTGGACGTTCGGTCCTCAGTGTCCTTCTGCGTCCACCTGTAGGTCTGGGTTGGAGGTGGACGTTCGGTCTTCAGTGTCCTTCTGCGTCCACCCGTAGGTCTGGGTTGGAGGTGGACGTTCGGTCCTCAGTGTCCTTCTGCGTCCACCTGTAGGTTTGGGTTGGAGGTGGACGTTCGGTCCTCAGTGTCCTTCTGCGTCCACCCGTAGGTCTGGGTTGGAGGTGGACGTTCGGTCTTCAGTGTCCTTCTGCGTCCACCCGTAGGTCTGGGTTGGAGGTGGACGTTCGGTCCTCAGTGTCCTTCTGCGTCCACCTGTAGGTCTGGGTGGAGGTGGACGTTCGGTCTTCAGTGTCCTTCTGCGTCCACCTGTAGGTCTGGGTTGGAGGTGGACGTTCGGTCTTCAGTGTCCTTCTGCGTCCACCTGTAGGTCTGGGTTGGAGGTGGACGTTCGGTCTTCAGTGTCCTTCTGCGTCCACCTGTAGGTCTGGGTGGAGGTGGACGTTCGGTCTTCAGTGTCCTTCTGCGTCCACCTGTAGGTCTGGGTTGGAGGTGGACGTTCGGTCTTCAGTGTCCTTCTGCGTCCACCTGTAGGTCTGGGTTGGAGGTGGACGTTCGGTCTCAGTGTCCTTCTGCGTCCACCTGTAGGTCTGGGTTGGAGGTGGACGTTCGGTCTTCAGTGTCCTTCTGCGTCCACCTGTAGGTCTGGGTTGGAGGTGGACGTTCGGTCTTCAGTGTCCTTCTGCGTCCACCTGTAGGTCTGGGTTGGAGGTGGACGTTCGGTCTTCAGTGTCCTTCTGCGTCCACCCGTAGGTCTGGGTTGGAGGTGGACGTTCGGTCTTCAGTGTCCTTCTGCGTCCACCTGTAGGTCTGGGTTGGAGGTGGACGTTCGGTCTTCAGTGTCCTTCTGCGTCCACCCGTAGGTCTGGGTTGGAGGTGGACGTTCGGTCTTCAGTGTCCTTCTGCGTCCACCCGTAGGTCTGGGTTGGAGGTGGACGTTCGGTCTTCAGTGTCCTTCTGCGTCCACCTGTAGGTCTGGGTTGGAGGTGGACGTTCGGTCTTCAGTGTCCTTCTGCGTCCACCTGTAGGTCTGGGTTGGAGGTGGACGTTCTGCTGGACGTCACTGAATGGCTGGTGAAGTGGATGGGTGTTGTTCCTTCATGAATCAGATGTAATTGCACCTCCTTCAGGATCTGCGTGCCTTGTGTTCGTTCACAGTGGAGTTGAACGATGGGTCACACTTTCTAATCAGTCCACACTATGAAGCATTAGTTCAGCATGAACAAATAGTGAATTCATCATGTCTAAAGCATATTTCTGACATGAATACTCACTAGTATATGGTTTATGAGCACAGTTCTAATGGTTTTACTCATCATTAATCAGCTCATCTACACTGTGCTTAATGATTGTATTTTCATACTTTATAAATTATGGATTCTGCATTTAAAAGTGTTGTATTGCATCACTTCCAAACCAGTTGTGATGTGCATTTCTGCTCACACATACACTGTTCACACATGTACTAATGGTGAGTGAATATGTTAGTGTGTATTTTCTACTAACTCACACATTTCTTTTCCAGTAGATGTCCATAATTTATAAAGTATGAAAATACAGTCATTAAGCACATTGTAGATGAGCTTATTAGTGATGACTAACACGTTTATAACTGTGCTTATAAACCATATATTAATGAGTATTTATGTCAGAAATATACTTTATAAATGATGAATTCAGTATTTGTTAATGCTTAACTAACACTTCATACTGTGTGCTTATTATAAAGTGTGACTGAATGATGTTAGGGATTATTTTGTCAGACATCATCATTCTTTACACCACACGTGTCAAACACAAGGCCCGGGGGCCAAATCTGGCCCCCCAAAGGGTCCAATCCGGCCCATAGGATGAAATACACTGAAAATATTAACAATCAATGGTGTAAAAAATCATTTTAATTCAGGTTCCACATACAGAACAATTAGATCTCAACTGGGTCAAACCACTAAAATTTTATCATAATAACCTATAAATAATGAAAACTACAGGTTTTATCTTTGTTTTAGTGTAAAAAAGTAAAATGACATGAAAATGTTTATATTAACAAACTATCCTTTTACAAAAACATGTGAATAACCTGAACAAATATGAACGACCTGAAACGCCGTAAGAGAAGTACATGTAATTTTACCAATATTCTGCCTGTTACTAAATGTTTTGTGTATTAGTAATTGTAATGGAAGTTGTAACACACATGTGTAAATGTTAAACTGATAAACTGAGGCAGAATATTGTTGAAATTGCACTTGTTTTCCTTCAGACATTTCAGGTTGTTCATGTTTTTCAGGTTTTTAAGGAAATGCTGTAGATGTAAACATTTTCATCATGTAGTTGTACTCTTCTCACTGTTGTTATTTTACTGGTCTGGCCACTGCAGATCAGATTGGGCTGAATTTGGCCCCTGAACTGAAATGAGTTTGACCCCCCTGCTTTACACCATGGATGCCAAACTCATTTTAGTTCAGGGGCCAAATTCAGCCCACTCTGATCTCAAATGGGTCGGATTAGTAATAATAATGTACTAAGGCATGATAACCTGTAGGAACTGTAAGTTTGTCTTTGTTTTTAGTGCAATAAAAAAATATAATTATGAAAATATTTCCATTTACTATCCTTGTAATTTAGAATTCACAAATGGAAAAGATCATCTTCCCGACAGCACCTGAAGGCAGCATGAGTTCCATGTTCAGTTAGTCTAAGTTCATCAGTGTTTCAGACTGAGCTGACAGATTAGAGCGGGGGGGTCGAACGCATTTGAGTTCAGTTCCACATTCAGACTAATATGATCTAAAGTGGGCCGGACCAGGAAAATAACATAAATAATAGGATAAGAATTGATAAATAATGTCAACTTCAGAATTTTTTGCTATGTTTTTGAGTGAAAAAAGTCAAATCTCATAATGAAAATGTTTACATTTACGAACTGTACTTGAATATAACATGAACACATATGATCCTGAAAATTCTGAAGAAAAATAAGTGCAATTTTAAGAATATTACGCTTTAGTTTATCATTTATACATATTCATCACAACTTGCAGATCACAGTGGATCTACAAATACACCAAACCTTCAGTAAGAGGCAGAATATTGGTACAATTCCACATACATAAAACATACATAATACATACATACATAATTCCAAATTTCTCTTACGAAATTTCAGGTAATTCACATTTTTTGTGAAAGGTTAGTCTGTAAATGTAAACATTTTGTGTAATTTAACTTTTTTTTATGCTGCAACAAAGAGGAAAAAAATGTAGTTTTCATTATTTATAGGTTATACTGATAGTGTTTTACTGGTTCTGACCCACTTGAG
>NC_043966.1:54824473-54866973 GCF_902148855.1 Sphaeramia orbicularis
TGTGTATATAACCCGTCTGTGTGCATGTGTATATAACCCAGTGTGTGTGCTGGTATAACCCATGTGTGTGCGTGTGTATATAACCCAGTGTGTGTGCATGTGTATAACCCAGTGTGTGTGCATGTGTATATAACCCAGTGTGTGTGCATGTGTATATAACCCAGTGTGTGGCATGTGTATATAACCCAGTCTGTGTGCATGTGTATATAACCCAGTATGTGTGCATGTGTATTAACCCAGTGTGTGTGCATGTGTATATAACCAGTCTGTGTGCATGTGTATATAACCCAGTGTGTGTGCATGTGTATATAACCCAGTGTGTGTGCATGTGTATATAACCCAGTCTGTGTGCATGTGTATATAACCCAGTCTGTGTGCATGTGTATATAACCCAGTGTGTGTGCATGTGTATATAACCCAGTGTGTGTGCATGTGTATATAACCCAGTGTGTGTGCATTTGTATATAACCCAGTCTGTGTGCATTTGTATATAACCCAGTCTGTGTGCATGTCTATATAACCCAGTGTGTGTGCATGTCTATATAACCCAGTGTGTGTGCATGTGTATATAACCCAGTGTGTGTGCATTGTATATAACCCAGTCTGTGTGCATTGTATATAACCCAGTCTGTTGCATGTGTAATAACCCATGTGTGCATGTGTATAACCCAGTGTGTGTGCTGTGTATAACCCAGTGTGTGTGCATGCGTATATAACCCAGTGTGTGTGCATGTGTATATAACCCAGTGTGTGCATGTGTATAAACCCAGTGTGTGTGCTGTGTATAAACCAAGTGTGTGCATGCGTATATAACCCAGTGTGTGTGCATGCGTATATAACCCAGTGTGTGTGCATGTGTATATAACCCAGTCTGTGTGCATGTGTATATAACCCAGTGTGTGTGCTGTGTACATAACCCAGTGTGTGTGCATGCGTATATAACCCAGTCTGTGTGCATGCGTATATAACCCAGTGTGTGTGCATGTGTATATAACCCAGTCTGTGTGCATTTGTATATAACCCAGTCTGTGTGCATTTGTATATAACCCAGTCTGTGTGCATGTCTATATAACCCAGTGTGTGTGCATGTCTATATAACCCAGTGTGTGTGCATGTGTATATAACCCAGTGTGTGTGCTGTGTATATAACCCAGTGTGTGTGCTGTGTATATAACCCAGTGTGTGTACATGTGTATAACCCAGTGTGTGTGCATGTGTATATAACCCAGTGTGTGTGTGTGTGTGTGTGTGTGTGTATATAACCCAGTGTGTGTGCATGTGTATATAACCCAGTGTGTGTGCATGTGTATATAACCCAGTGTGTGTGCATGTGTATATAACCCAGTGTGTGTACATGTGTATATAACCCAGTGTGTGTGCATGTGTATATAACCCAGTGTTTGTGCTGTGTATATAACCCAGTGTGTGTGCATGTGTATATAACCCGTGTGTGTGCATGTGTATATAACCCAGTGTGTGTACATGTGTATATAACCCAGTGTGTGTGCATGTGTATATAACCCAGGTGTGTGTGCATGTGTATATACCCAGTGTGTCTACATGTGTATATAACCCAGTGTGTGTGCTGTGTATGTAACCCAGTGTGTGTGCATGTATATATACCCAGTGTGTGTGCATGTGTATATAACCCAGTGTGTGTGCATGTGTATATAACCCAGTCTGTGTGCATGTGTATATAACCCAGTGTGTGTGCTGTGTATATAACCCAGTGTGTGTGCATGTGTATATACCCAGTGTGTTGCATTGTGATATAACCCAGTGTGTGTGCATGTGTATATAACCCAGTGGTGTGTGCATGTGTATATAACCCAGTGTGTGTGCATGTGTATATAACCCAGTCTGTGTGCTGTGTATATAACCAGTGTGTGTGCTGTGTATATAACCCAGTGTGTGTGCTGTGTATATAACCCAGTGTGTGTGCTGTGTATATAACCCAGTGTGTGTGCATGTGTATATAACCCAGTGTGTGTGCATGTGTATATAACCCAGTGTGTGTGCATGTGTATATAACCCAGTGTGTGTGCATGTGTATATACCCAGTGTGTGTGCTGTGTAATATAACCCAGTGTGTGTGCATGTGTAATAACCCAGTGGTGTACATGTGGATATAACCCATTGTGTGTGCATGTGTATAACCCAGTGTTTGTGCTGTGTATATAACCCAGTGTGTGTGCATGTGTATATAACCCAGTGTGTGTGCATGTGTATATAACCCAGTGTGTTACATGTGTATATAACCCAGTGTGTGTGCATGTGTATATAACCCAGTGTTGTGCATGTGTATATAACCCAGTGTGTGTGCATGTGTATATAACCCAGTGTGTGTGCTGTGTATATAACCCAGTGTGTGTGCATGTGTATATAACCCAGTGTGTGTGCATGTGTATATAACCCAGTGTGTGTGCATGTGTATATAAACCAGTCTGTGTGCATTTGTATATAAACCAGTCTGTATGTATCTGTGTATAACCCAGTGTGTGTGCTGTGTATATAACCCAGTGTGTGTGCATGTGTATATAACCCAGTGTGTGTGCATGTGTATATAACCCAGTGTGTGTGCATGTGTATATAACCCAGTGTGTGTGCATGTGTATATAACCCAGTGTGTGTGCATGTGTATATACCACAGTGTGTGTGCATGTTTATATACCCAGTGTGTGTGCATGTGTAAATAACCCAGTGTGTGTGCATGTGTATATAACCCAGTGTGTGTGCATGTGTATATAACCCAGTTTGTGTGCTGTGTATATAACCCAGTGTGTGTGCTGTGTATATAACCCAGTGTGTGTGCATGTGTATATACCCAGTGTGTGTGCATGTGTATATAACCCAGGTGTGTGCATGTGTATATAACCCAGTCTGTGTGCTGTGTATATAACCCAGTGTGTGTGCATGTGTATATAACCCAGTCATTGTGCATGCGTATATAACCCAGTGTGTGTGCATTTGTATATAACCCAGTCTGTGTGCATGTGTATATAACCCAGTGTGTGTGCATGTGTATATAACCCAGTGTGTGTGCATGTGTATATAACCCAGTGTGTGTGCATGTGTATATAACCCAGTGTGTGTGCATGTGTATATAACCCAGTGTGTGTGCATGTGTATATAACCCAGTCTGTGTGCTGTGTATATAACCCAGTGTGTGTGCATGTGTATATAACCCAGTGTGTGTGCATGTGTATATAACCCAGTGTGTGTGCTGTGTATATAACCCAGTGTGTGTGCTGTGTATATAACCCAGTGTGTGTGCTGTGTATATAACCCAGTGTGTGTGCATGTGTATATAACCCAGTGTGTGTGCATGTGTATATAACCCAGTGTGTGTGCATGTGTATATAACCCAGTGTGTGTGCATGTGTATATAACCCAGTGTGTGTGCTGTGTATATAACCCAGTGTGTGTGCATGTGTATATAACCCAGTGTGTGTGCATGTGTATATAACCCCAGTGTGTGTGCATGTGTATATAACCCAGTGTGTGTGCTGTGTATATAACCCAGTGTGTGTGCATGTGTATATAACCCAGTGTGTGTGCTGTGTATATAACCCAGTGTGTGTGCTGTGTATATAACCCAGTGTGTGTGCATGTGTATATAACCCAGTGTGTGTGCATGTGTATATAACCCAGTGTGTGTGCATGTGTATATAACCCAGTGTGTGTGCTGTGTATATAACCCAGTGTGTGTGCATGTGTATATAACCCAGTGTGTGTGCTGTGTATGTAACCCAGTGTGTGTGCTTTGTATATAACCCAGTGTGTGTGCATGTGTATATAACCCAGTGTGTGTGCTGTGTATATAACCCAGTGTGTGTGCATGTGTATATAACCCAGTGTGTGTGCTGTGTATATAACCCAGTGTGTGTGCATGTGTATATAACCCAGTGTGTGTGCTGTGTATATAACCCAGTGTGTGTGCATGTGTATATAACCCAGTTTGTGTGCATGTGTATATAACCCAGTGTGTGTGCTGTGTATATAACCCAGTGTGTGTGCTGTGTATATAACCCAGTGTGTGTACATGTGTATATAACCCAGTGTGTGTGCATGTGTATATAACCCAGTGTGTGTGCATGTGTATATAACCCAGTGTGTGTGCATGTGTATATAACCCAGTGTGTGTGCTGTGTATATAACCCAGTGTGTGCATGTGTATATAACCCAGTGTGTGTGCATGTGTATATAACCCAGTGTGTGTGCATGTGTATATAACCCAGTCTGTGTGCATGTGTATATAACCCAGTGTGTGTGCATGTGTATATAACCCAGTGTTTGTGCTGTGTATATAACCCAGTGTGTGTGCATGTGTATATAACCCAGTGTGTGTGCATGTGTATATAACCCAGTGTGTGTACATGTGTATATAACCCAGTGTGTGTGCATGTGTATATAACCCAGTGTGTGTGCATGTGTATATAACCCAGTGTGTCTACATGTGTATATAACCCAGTGTGTGTGCTGTGTATATAACCCAGTGTGTGTGCATGTGTATATAACCCAGTCTGTGTGCATGTGTATATAACCCAGTGTGTGTGCATGTGTATAACCCAGTGTGTGTGCATGTGTATATAACCCAGTCTGTGTGCATGTGTATATAACCCAGTGTGTGTGCTGTGTATATAACCCAGTGTGTGTGCATGTGTATATAACCCAGTGTGTGTGCATGTGTATATAACCCAGTGTGTGTGCATGTGTATATAACCCAGTGTGTGTGCATGTGTATATAACCCAGTCTGTGTGCATGTGTATATAACCCAGTGTGTGTGCTGTGTATATAACCCAGTGTGTGTGCTGTGTATATAACCCAGTGTGTGTGCTGTGTATATAACCCAGTGTGTGTGCATGTGTATATAACCCAGTGTGTGTGCATGTGTATATAACCCAGTGTGTGTGCATGTGTATATAACCCAGTGTGTGTGCATGTGTATATAACCCAGTGTGTGTGCTGTGTATATAACCCAGTGTGTGTGCATGTGTATATAACCCAGTGTGTGTACATGTGTATATAACCCAGTGTGTGTGCATGTGTATATAACCCAGTGTTTGTGCTGTGTATATAACCCAGTGTGTGTGCATGTGTATATAACCCAGTGTGTGTGCATGTGTATATAACCCAGTGTGTGTACATGTGTATATAACCCAGTGTGTGTGCATGTGTATATAACCCAGTGTGTGTGCATGTGTATATAACCCAGTGTGTGTGCATGTGTATATAACCAGTGTGTGTGCTGTGTATATAACCCAGTGTGTGTGCATGTGTATATAACCCAGTCTGTGTGCATGTGTATATAACCCAGTGTGTGTGCATGTGTATATAACCCAGTGTGTGTGCATGTGTATATAACCCAGTCTGTGTGCATGTGTATATAACCCAGTGTGTGTGCTGTGTATATAACCCAGTGTGTGTGCATGTGTATATAACCCAGTGTGTGTACATGTGTATATAACCCAGTGTGTGTGCATGTGTATATAACCCAGTGTTTGTGCTGTGTATATAACTCAGTGTGTGTGCATGTGTATATAACCCAGTGTGTGTGCATGTGTATATAACCCAGTGTGTGTACATGTGTATATAACCCAGTGTGTGTGCATGTGTATATAACCCAGTGTGTGTGCATGTGTATATAACCCAGTGTGTGTGCATGTGTATATAACCCAGTGTGTGTGCTGTGTATATAACCCAGTGTGTGTGCATGTGTATATAACCCAGTCTGTGTGCATGTGTATATAACCCAGTGTGTGTGCATGTGTATATAACCCAGTGTGTGTGCATGTGTATATAACCCAGTCTGTGTGCATGTGTATATAACCCAGTGTGTGTGCTGTGTATATAACCCAGTGTGTGTGCATGTGTATATAACCCAGTGTGTGTGCATGTGTATATAACCCAGTGTGTGTGCATGTGTATATAACCCAGTGGTGTGTGCATGTGTATATAACCCAGTGTGTGTGCATGTGTATATAACCCAGTGTGTGTGCATGTGTATATAACCCAGTGTGTGTGCATGTGTATATAACCCAGTGTGTGTGCATGTGTATATAACCCAGTGTGTGTGCTGTGTATATAACCCAGTGTGTGTGCATGTGTATAACCCAGTGTGTGTACATGTGTATATAACCCAGTGTGTGTGCATGTGTATATAACCCAGTGTTTGTGCTGTGTATATAACCCAGTGTGTGTGCATGTGTATATAACCCAGTGTGTGTGCATGTGTATATAACCCAGTGTGTGTACATGTGTATATAACCCAGTGTGTGTGCATGTGTATATAACCCCAGTGTGTGTGCATGTGTATATAACCCAGTGTGTGTGCATGTGTATATAACCCAGTGTGTGTGCTGTGTATATAACCCAGTGTGTGTGCATGTGTATATAACCCAGTCTGTGTGCATGTGTATATAACCCAGTGTGTGTGCATGTGTATATAACCCAGTGTGTGTGCATGTGTATATAACCCAGTCTGTGTGCATGTGTATATAACCCAGTGTGTGTGCTGTGTATATAACCCAGTGTGTGTGCATGTGTATATAACCCAGTGTGTGTACATGTTATATAACCCAGTGTGTGTGCATGTGTATATAAACCCAGTGTTTGTGCTGTGTATATAACCCAGTGTGTGTGCATGTGTATATAACCCAGTGTGTGTGCATGTGTATATAACCCAGTGTGTGTACATGTGTATATAACCCAGTGTGGTTGCATGTGTATATAACCCAGTGTGTGTGCATGTGTATATAACCCAGTGTGTGTGCATGTGTATATAACCCAGTGTGTGTGCTGTGTATATAACCCAGTGCGTGTGCATGTGTATATAACCCAGTCTGTGTGCATGTGTATATAACCCAGTGTGTGTGCATGTGTATATAACCCAGTCTGTGTGCATGTGTATATAACCCAGTGTGTGTGCATGTGTATATAACCCAGTCTGTGTGCATATGTATATAACCCAGTGTGTGTGCATGTGTATATAACCCAGTGTGTGTGCATGTGTATATAACCCAGTGTGTGTGCATGTGTATATAACCCAGTGTGTGTGCATGTGTATATAACCCAGTCTGTGTGCATGTGTATATAACCCAGTGTGTGTGCTGTGTATATAACCCAGTGTGTGTGCATGTGTATATAACCCAGTGTGTGTACATGTGTATATAACCCAGTGTGTGTGCATGTGTATATAACCCAGTGTTTGTGCTGTGTATATAACCCAGTGTGTGTGCATGTGTATATAACCCAGTGTGTGTGCATGTGTATATAACCCAGTGTGTGTACATGTGTATATAACCCAGTGTGTGTGCATGTGTATATAACCCAGTGTGTGTGCATGTGTATATAACCAGTGTGTGTGCATGTGTATATAACCCAGTGTGTGTGCTGTGTATATAACCCAGTGCGTGTGCATGTGTATATAACCCAGTCTGTGTGCATGTGTATATAACCCAGTCTGTGTGCATGTGTATATAACCCAGTGTGTGTGCATGTGTATATAACCCAGTCTGTGTGCATGTGTATATAACCCAGTGTGTGTGCATGTGTATATAACCCAGTCTGTGTGCATGTGTATATAACCCAGTGTGTGTGCATGTGTATATAACCCAGTGTGTGTGCATGTGTATATAACCCAGTGTGTGTGCATGTGTATATAACCCAGTGTGTGTGCTGTGTATATAACCCAGTGCGTGTGCATGTGTATATAACCCAGTCTGTGTGCATGTGTATATAACCCAGTCTGTGTGCATGTGTATATAACCCAGTGTGTGTGCATGTGTATATAACCCAGTCTGTGTGCATGTGTATATAACCCAGTGTGTGTGCATGTGTATATAACCCAGTCTGTGTGCATGTGTATATAACCCAGTGTGTGTGCATGTGTATATAACCCAGTGTGTGTGCATGTGTATATAACCCAGTGTGTGTGCATGTGTATATAACCCAGTGTGTGTGCATGTGTATATAACCCAGTCTGTGTGCATGTGTATATAACCCAGTGTGTGTGCTGTGTATATAACCCAGTGTGTGTGCATGTGTATATAACCCAGTGTGTGTGCATGTGTATATAACCCAGTGTGTGTGCATGTGTATATAACCCAGTGTGTGTGCATGTGTATATAACCCAGTGTGTGTGCATGTGTATATAACCCAGTGTGTGTGCATGTGTATATAACCCAGTGTGTGTGCATGTGTATATAACCCAGTGTGTGTGCTTTGTATATAACCCAGTGTGTGTGCATGTGTATATAACCCAGTGTGTGTACATGTGTATATAACCCAGTGTGTGTGCATGTGTATATAACCCAGTGTTTGTGCTGTGTATATACCCAGTGTGTGTGCATGTGTATATAACCCAGTGTGTGTGCATGTGTATATAACCCAGTGTGTGTACATGTGTATATAACCCAGTGTGTGTGCATGTGTATATAACCCAGTGTGTGTGCATGTGTATATAACCCAGTGTGTGTGCATGTGTATATAACCCAGTGTGTGTGCTGTGTATATAACCCAGTGTGTGTGCATGTGTATATAACCCAGTCTGTGTGCATGTGTATATAACCCAGTGTGTGTGCATGTGTATATAACCCAGTGTGTGTGCATGTGTATATAACCCAGTCTGTGTGCATGTGTATATAACCCAGTGTGTGTGCTGTGTATATAACCCAGTGTGTGTGCATGTGTATATAACCCAGTGTGTGTACATGTGTATATAACCCAGTGTGTGTGCATGTGTATATAACCCAGTGTTTGTGCTGTGTATATAACCCAGTGTGTGTGCATGTGTATATAACCCAGTGTGTGTGCATGTGTATATAACCCAGTGTGTGTAACATGTGTATATAACCCAGTGTGTGTGGCATGTGTATATAACCCAGTGTGTGTGCATGTGTATATAACCCAGTGTGTGTGCATGTGTATATAACCCAGTGTGTGTGCTGTGTATATAACCCAGTGCGTGTGCATGTGTATATACCCAGTCTGTGTGCATGTGTATATAACCCAGTCTGTGTGCATGTGTATATAACCCAGTGTGTGTGCATGTGTATATAACCCAGTCTGTGTGCATGTGTATATAACCCAGTGTGTGTGCATGTGTATATAACCCAGTCTGTGTGCATGTGTATATAACCCAGTGTGTGTGATCATGTGTATATAACCCAGTGTGTGTGCATGTGTATATAACCCAGTGTGTGTGCATGTGTATATAACCCAGTGTGTGTGCATGTGTATATAACCCAGTGTGTGTGCTGTGTACTGCAGTGGTTTGAATGACTGTCGCTCTTCCAGCAGCAGCAGCTCCATAGTGCTTTTAAACCCACACACTTTAAAAATTGATCAGATAGAATAAAAGTTTCAGTGTCAGATTCCAGCTGCTGTTTACCTTCCATTATCTGTTTGTCTGAACAGTCACTTCCCCTTCGTTACCTACAGACCTGATCGGTCGCTAGAACCAACCGCAGGGTTCACATCTGTCAAGTATCAGGAGGACGGACTGAGGCTGCTGAAGTGAAACGTCAGCTGTATTTTTAAAACGAAAATATGAAATAGAGCGATTGTCAGTGTCAGACCATGCACTTTTTAAACTGAATTTAAACTAAATTACACTATTATTATTTCTATGGCAATTACTATGAGTTAGAGCATGACAGATAGATAGATAGATAGATAGATAGATAGATAGATAGATAGATAGATAGATAGATAGATAGATAGATAGATAGATAGATAGATAGATAGTCTAAATTAGTGGTGGGCAAACTACGGCCTGCGGGCCACATCTGGTCCGTTGGTCTTTTTAATCGGTCCGCTGCAGGTTGGTACAGAAAACATATTTGATGTGAATGATTGAATGATTGTGTTCATTTGACTTTGACTTGTAATAACAGGTATTTCAACACCAGGTGGCGCATTAGGTGCACTGACTGGATTTTGCGGAGCCTGAGCCACTTCCTGTTCTCACTCTTCTTCTGCTCAGAAGCATCTGCAGAAATGTAAAAGAGCAGGAAAGTGGACAGTGAGTGTTTAATAAGGAATGGAACCCTACATACTGTTTCCTGCAGTTCGCTCAAAGGCTGTTTGTCTGATTTACCAGAAACCGTTGTGGTTTTAAAGGAATACACCATCAGCCGTCACTTTTCCACCAAACATGCTAATTATGCTAACATCCTGTCAACATAAGAACAGACGGCTGCCGCTCATAGGTTGGTAGCTAGCTTACAGGTTCAGCAAAACCCCTTTATCTGAACAGCTTCCATCCAAGAATCAAACACCAAGACGAGTTCTTTACTGACATTAAATGAGCAAAAGCCAAAAGCCTTTGTCTGAAGGAGAGTTTGTCAAAGAGTGAAGGTAGAGACAGCAAGTGTTTATGTCCTGAGAGCAAAGACACGTTTGAACACATGAGCTCATCAGGCAGGACTCACCCTGTTGAACTATAGATGAAAACTGAACTGTCCAGAAAAACAACAAAGCAGAGTCATTTTCATTCTGTTCTGTGGCGCTGGACAAAAAACAGTGACATGAAGGACAGCGCTCAGCTTTGAGTTATTATCAGAGGGATTCATGAACATTTGGAGATAACAGAGGAGTTTTAGGAGATGGAATCCCTAAAAGGAAAACCACAGGAGAGGATTTCTGTAAGAGTGTGTCAGCGCTCATACAGAGGCACCAGTTAGCATGGAGTAGACTGGCCAACGTTCGCACAGACGGATCAGCAAATCTGAGGAAAAAGTGTCCAGGACAGGCTGAAAGAGGAGCACCTGAGCAGGAGCTCCTTCTCCTACACTGCACAGTTCACCAGGAAACACTGTGGAAACCTGTGTCAGCTGGACCACGGAGTGAAGCCAGTAGTGAAACTCGTTCACTTTATCGGAGCGAGGGGACTTCAGCATCGTCAGTTCATTCATTTTCTTGTAGAAACTGAGGCTGGTCTCAGGGACGTGCTTTACCATTCTAATGTCCGCTGGTTCAGTTTGGGAAAGTATGTCAACGAGTGTGGGAGCTCAAACAGAGGAGTTCATTTTTGGACAACACTGACACTTTTCCTGAACACTGGATGCTTTTGTCTGTTTATGTTTGATATGTACTGTTAACAAATGTGTTTTTTATATGTATTGTATCTTGTGCTGACTCGGCCCGTCTGTCAAATTTTAAAAGTCAATGTGGCCCCTGAGCCAAAAAGTCTGCCCACCCCTGGGCTAAGTCCTACTAAACACACTTACCTATTGACAGTTAATATACTAGTATTTAAATCTGTATCCAGTTGGATCTTTTCTAATTCCGTTCTCCTCAGATGAACAGACTCATTTTAAGGCTCACACCTGGTGGTTCTTCCACTGACCTGGTGCAGTAATGGGTTAAACATACACGGGCTAAACTGGTTCAAGACCAACACCTGCTATATGTTTGTTTTTTTAACTGGTGAATCAAATGATCTGTAACAGATGAACAAACTGAAAGAATGTGTGGTGTCACAAACCAGCATTTAAATCAAAAGTATTGACTTTGTATTGGATAGATAGATACCTTATTGATTCCAGAGGGAAACTGACTAAGACGACTTGTTGAATCACATCATTAACTTGTAAAGTTTAGCTGCACATTCATACCTACACCACAGCAGGGCCGTATTAACACATGGGCCTGATGGGCACTTAATACCCCCCCCCCCCAGTTGGGGCCCCATGCTAATCTGTGTATGCTTGTTAACCCTTTAGTGACCCTTGTAACCCTACTTCACTGACTGCTAATTTAACTTCATCTGCTTTTTTTTTCTCCAATTACTTAGAAAGGTTTGGCGAAGCCAATATGTAATAACAGCCGATAACGTAATAAAGTTGCCATTCTAAAAATGCAATAGGCCAACTTGTCATACACTTATTTTTTTTAATTTGAATAAATTGCTGTACTTTTCAAAATGCAAGATCAAACCTTAAATTTTCAGTTTCAAATTTTATTTTTCATATACAAGAAAAAAAAACTATTGAAAAGTGTTTGTACAAAATAAGATTAAAAAAAAAAAATCTGCAAAATTAGTTTAAAAATTCAGTACAAAATAATGAAATCTACATAAAATGACTGAAAAATTCTAGTACAAAATAAAATAATCTATATAAAAATGGAAAATTTGAGTCCAAAAAAAAAAAAAAAAAAAAAAAAAACCTTGTAGAAGCCAATTATGTAATAACAACCGATAACGTAATAAATTTGCCATTTTTAAAATGTAATAAGCCAGTAACATAATATCTGGCAAATAACGTAATAAAAGTCCTGAACCAAAAATGTAATAACTTTTGGTCAATAATGTTATAACTTATTAGCTGGTTATTACGTTATTGGCCTGGTAAAAAAAAAAAAAAATTCTTTGCAAATGTAATAACTGAGCCAATAATGTAAAAAGCTATAACGTTATTGGCCAGAAGCTATTACACTCTCAGTTCAGGACTTTTGTTATGTTATTGGACAGATATTATGGTATTGGCCTATTACATTTTAAAAGTGGCACATTTATTACGTTTTTGGCCGTTATTACAGAATTGGCTTCTACAAGTTGTTTTTGGTTTTTTTTATTTTGTACTCAAATTTTTCCATCTTTATAGAGATTATTTTATTTTGTACTAGAATTTTTCAATCATTTTATGTAGATTTCATTATTTTGTACTGAATTTTCAAAGTAATTTTGCAGTTGTTTTTTTGTTTGTTTTGGACAAATATTTTTCAATTTTTTTTTTTTTTTTTTTTTTTTTTTACCCCACCCCCCAAAGGGGAGGAAAGGGTATTGTTTTTGGTTCAGTTTGTTTGTTTGTTTGTTTGTTTGTTAACACTTCCACGTTTGTTGGCGCTGCGTATATAATGCAGCTGTGTGGAACTCCGCTTCCCACAATGCATGTCACGACATTTGTGAAAATGCCCAGATGACCTACTGGTTCTGTTTGTTAACACATGGACTGTTTATGGTGGAGTACACTTGGAAATTATTCACTGTGATGGAAGAGATTCAGCTGAGTGATGACAGAAAAACTAATGGATCCATGAAACTGAGAATATGACTGAGGATGGACAGATCTGATGGAAAACAGGTGATGAAAGTCATACTCTGCTTTAAGCAACCTTCAGCTTTGTTGATTTTGCAGGGTTGTAACGGGTGCATTTCTTTATTTCTAACAAAAAAAAAAAAAAAAAAAGCCAGAATTATGAAAAATAATATTAGACCTAAGCAGCTTCTGCAGGTCAGTTCAGTTAAGGTGTGATTTGGACTGTGTGTATGTTTCCTAAATAGTGTCTTTTGTGAAAACGTCCCAGAGGTCATGAGGGTCTGTTATCCTTTCCTCAGTTCAGATGATCCCATATACAGCAGCTTATTCAATATTCATCCATTCATTCATCTTCTGAGCGCTCTGTCCCCAGAGGGTGGAGCTGGAGGTGGAGCTGGAGCCCATCCCACCACGGTCTGTTCTACAGGTGCTTTATGGTTTTGGTGACTGACACTCAAACATGCATATGTGGGGTCCAAGGTTATTATTGTTATCTAAAACTAACGACCTGATGAAAACTAGAATTGTAAAAACATTTTCATTAACTGAAATAAATAAAAACTAGAATTAAAAGAAAAAAAACATACCTAACTGAAACTGTATTGTGTGTTTACTAAACTAACTAAAACAGATACAAATCCTGGATCAAATTCCCTTGGTTTTGGTCTTTGTCAATGTCAGATTGATGTTCAGTGGATTTCTTTGTCTCTCTCAGTTTTCTGTGCTGTCTCCATACGACACTTTTTGCTCCGTCACTTGTGTTCACTTGTGGTTTCCAGTCGTCTTCTGGTCCCCACTCTACCTGGAAACATGGAGACTAAAGCAGCAGAGTCCTGTCTGGGATTGATTTGAATAGGAGCACAGAGAAGAAGAGAAAAGAGACCACTGAACTACAACTGAACTACAACTGAACTACAACTGAACTACAACTGAACTACAACTGAACTACAACTGAACTACAGCTGAACTACAACTGAACTACAACTGAACTACAACTGAACTATAACAGAACTACAACTGAACTACAACTGAACTACAACTAAACTACAACTGAACTACAACTGAACTATAACAGAACTACAACTGAACTACAACTGAACTACAGCTGAACTACAACTGAACTACAACTGAACTACAGCTGAACTACAACTGAACTACAACTGAACTACAACTGAACTACAACTGAACTATAACAGAACTACAACTGAACTACAACTGAACTACAACTAAACTACAACTGAACTACAACTGAACTATAACAGAACTACAACTGAACTACAACTGAACTACAACTGAACTACACCTAAACTACAACTAAACTACAACTGAACTAAAACTAAACTACAACTGAACTACAACTAAACTACAACTGAACTACAACTGAACTACAACTAAACTACAACTAAACTACAACTGAACTACAACTGAACTACAACTGAACTACAACTAAACTACAACTGAACTACAACTAAACTAAAACTAAACTACAACTAAACTACAACTAAACTACAACTGAACTACAACTGAACTACAACTAAACTACAACTGAACTACAACTAAACTACAACTAAAACTACAACTGAACTACAACTAAACTACAACTGAACTACAACTGAACTACAACTGAACTACAACTAAACTTCAACTAAAACTACAACTAAACTACAACTGAACTACAACTAAACTACAACTGAACTACAACTAAAACTACAACTAAACTACAACTGAACTACAACTGAACTACAACTGAACTACAACTAAGCATTTAGAAAAAAATGAAAACTAATAAAAACTATCAAACCTGCTCTAAAAACGAATTAAAATGAACTGAATTAGAGGGAAAAAAAGTCCAAACTAAATAAAACTAAACCAGAATGAAAAAAATCCCCAACTAGTGGAACCTTAGTTTTCATCACATGTTCAGTTTCTTGTTGTTTTTTTCAATGCACAAGACAAATCAATAATTCTTTAATCACCTGAGAAAAATGCCCACAAATGTACAGTATGTGAAAAGGGTGTTTGCAGCTGACATTATTTTAGCTATCGTTTTACTGCTTTCAAGAGGATTATTTACAGGGGTGCAAGAAAATATCAGTATCGCAATATATCAGGATATTTCACTTTCATATGTGGTCCTAAATCTGACCCAGAACACTTTCATATGTGGTCCTAAATCTGACCCAGAACACTTTCATATGTGGTCCTAAATCTGACCCAGAACACTTTCATATGTGGTCCTAAATCTGACTCAGAACACTTTCATATGTGGTCCTAAATCTGACCTGGAACACTTTCATATGTGGTCCTAAATCTGACCCGGAACACTTTCATATGTGGTCCTAAATCTGACCCGGACCACTTTCATATGTGGTCCTAAATCTGACCCAGAACACTTTCATATGTGGTCCTAAATCTGACCCAGAACACTTTCATATGTGGTCCTAAATCTGACCCAGAACACTTTCATATGTGGTCCTAAATCTGACCGGACCACTTTCATATGTGGTCCTAAATCTGACCTAGAACACTTTAATATGTGGTCCTAAATCTGACCCGGAACACTTTCATATGTGGTCCTAAATCTGACCCGGACCACTTTCATATGTGGTCCTAAATCTGACCCAGAACACTTTCATATGTGGTCCTAAATCTGACCTAGAACACTTTCATATGTGGTCCTAAATCTGACCCAGAACACTTTCATATGTGGTCCTAAATCTGACCCGGACCACTTTCATATGTGGTCCTAAATCTGACCCAGAACACTTTCATATGTGGTCCTAAATCTGACCCAGAACACTTTCATATGTGGTCCTAAATAAAACCTAATTCTAATGTAAATTCTCAAAAACAGTCTGTTGGCAGAAGTTGAAGTTAATGAGTAAATCTGCAGCTCCTTCCATATTTTCACCTCCTTTTCCTCTCTCTCTTCTGCTTCAGCCCTCCTTCTATCAGTGTGTGTGTGTGTGTGTGTGTGTGTGTGTGTGTGTGTGTCATTACTCATCCTAAAGCTTCCTTTTAATCTTTCGCCCTCAGCAGAACAACAGCATTTACTAGTAGACAGACTAGGATGCTCTGGTTTTATTGACGCTGCTCAGTTCCTCTGGGCCCTGCGGCGTCGTACCCGCAGCACACTGGTATTAGTGTGTGTGTGTGTGTGCGTGTGTGTTTGTGGTGTGTGGGTGTGTGTGTTTGTGTGTGTGTGTGTGTGTGTGTGTGTGTGTGTGTGTGTGTGTGTGTGGGTCCAGGCCTATAGTCTGGGTCTCCCTGTGCTGTGGTCCATTTGTCTGCCTGCTGTCCTTATTTGTCTTCCAGAATGGGACTCTTTCCATTTGCTGCTGCTCCTCATGCGTCATAGAACATGAAGGATGTTTGCGTCCTGATAATGTGCAGATGTTATCTGTTGGTGGACGGCTGGGTTCAGTCTGCGTTCCCTCTGTTAGGAATCTAAAGTCACAAATCTCCTCCGTGTCATGTTGGCTGTTGGACTTTGTCTGTCTTTTCTGTTTTGTTTGTCGTTTCCTCATGTGTCTTGTCTGTTGTCTTTACTTCCTCTCCCTGATCATGTTCACCTTTTCCCTGATTACCTGACTCCTCCCTGATTATCTCCACCTGTGTCCTCATTGTCTTCCCGCCCTCCTGTTATTAAACCCTCAGTCTTCCCCTGTTCAGTTGCCAGTTGTTGCTCTGCAACTCGTTGTATTCACTTACCAGCGTTTCTTGGATCCTGTTCGTTTGTCTGCTGTGTTTGACCTGTTTTCGTCCCTCGACCACCGATTCAGCCTGTTCCTGTCCTGCCTGTTTTTTTCCCGACCTGGTTTCGTTTACCCGACTCTGTCTCTGCCTGCTCCTTTTGTTACGCTCAGCCTCCAACGATCACCTGTGCTTCGACCTCCGTCTGGATTACTACCATGAGTTAGCCTGTCCCCCATGTACCGTTGCCTGTATGATTGTCTTTCCGTGTATGACCTGGCTTGTTTATTGACCTCTCTCTGTCTGTCCCTAGTGGGGATTCCCGTTGGGGTTTCCCGGCTCGGCCCAGCCGATCGCACGGGCCGTCATACACCCGCAGCCCAGACGATTATCCCCGGAACCAGAGGCTCCACAGGAATTATAATTTCTCTGTGTTGTTCCATTTTCCCTGTTAAAGTGTTTAATAAAAACACTAAACCTTATTGGTTTCTCGTGGTCTTGCTTTTGGGTTCAGCCTTTGTACTCAGCCCATTACAGTACAAACTGGCCAACATTATGAACCCAGCAGACCTAGACCAGGTCCGGGAAGCTATCCGCCTACAGGGGCAACACATGGGGCGACATGAGCAGCTCCTGCAGTCCCTTATGGACCAGATGTCTCAGCTGTCCTCCCAGATTTCCCAGCTCACCGGTAATCAGGCGTCCGCCCTGAGTCCCCCGAGCGAACCTGAACCCTCAGATCCACCTGTGAGGGCCTCGGAGGAACCTAACATCCCTCCTCCCTCAAAGTACTCTGGTAATCCGGACACATGTCGAAGTTTTTGTACCCAGATACGCTTAATTTTTGATTCCCAACCCAGACGCTTTTCTTGTGAGTCTGCTAAAATTGGCTTATGTAGCAAGTTTGTTGGAAGGACCTCCATTAAGTTTTTTCAATTCCCTCATGGAGCAGAATTCCCTCCTAGCTCAGTCTGCGTCTTGCCTGTTGCCGAACTTAAAAGAAATATATGATCATCCTGTTCGCGGTCAGCAGGCTGCACTGAGGCTTATGAGGCTGAGGCAGGAGACCGATCGATCAGACAATATGTGAGTGAGTTCGCTCTTTGGCAGTTGAGTCGGTGTGGAATGAGGCAGGTTTAATTACTGCTTTTCAGTCAGGACTGAACCGCACCATTGGGCGTGAGATGGCGCTCCGTCAGGAACTACACACTCTGGATGACGTCATCTCAGCTGCCATCCTGGTCTCGGACCAATGGGGCATCTGGCAGACTGAACCGTCTGGGATTCGTCCAGCTGATCGTGACAAGAAGGTTGTAGATCCTCCGTTACCAGTACCGGAATCTGGCCAAGCCTCGAGGGAGGAGTCGATGCAGTTGGGCCGCACACGTCTATCCGCAGAGGAGCATCGCCGTCATCTGACGACCGGACTGTGTCTATACTGTGGACAAGAAGGACATCGGGTCGCCAGCTGTCCGCTGAAGCCCAAGACTCCGACAGGTGAGGGCGCTCTCTTGAGCCGTACAGTGTGTATGCTCAACACATCTCGGGTGCAGCCTATGGTTTGCTTGTCTTCTGATTCTGTCTCGCTACAGCACTCCGCCCTGATAGACTCCGGCTCAGACGCTAACCTCATGGATGAGAGACTGGCTAAACAGCTAAAACTGGAACTGGTACCGGTGCAGCACCCCCTGGAGGCACGGGCTTTGGACGATCACATCATCTGTCGTGTGGTGCTGCGCACTCAACCAGTTACTCTTCAGTTCCATGATAGCCATTCAGAAGAGCTTAGCTTTCATATCTTCCACTCTGATACTCAACCCCTCATTTTAGGTCACCCGTGGCTCATACTTCATAACCCTCGGGTAGATTGGAAAACAGGAGAGGTCCTGTCTTGGGGAGAGGCTTGGTGTGGATCATGGAGTAAAGGACCGGTCCCCGGGGTCTCCATCTGCTCCTGTCCAGCCTGTTGTGGCTTCTGTGGAGGCCCTGAGGGAACAAGAGACGGATTTTCCTGCACTAAATAAGGTACCTGAATGCTATCATGACCTTAAGGAAGTTTTCAATAAAGCCCGTGCCACCTCTTTGCCTCCCCACAGACCTTATGACTGTGCCATAGACCTGCGCCCCGGGACCTGTCCCCCTAAGGGAAGGTTGTATTCCCTGTCGGGCCCGGAGACGGACGCCATGAAGAAGTACATCGATGAGTCCTTAGCAGCTGGTTTGATTCGACCCTCATCGTCCCCAGCAGGAGCTGTTTTTTTCTTCGTAGACAAAAAGGATAAGAGTCTCCGTCCCTGTATTGACTACCGTGGCTTAAATGATATAACTGTCCGCAACAGATACCCTTTGCCACTCATGTTGTCAGCTTTTGAACTGTTGCACGGAGCTAAAGTGTTCACTAAGTTAGATCTCCGCAATGCCTATCATTTAATTAGAATTAGAGAGGGGGACGAGTGGAAGACGGCATTTAACACCCCCAGTGGACACTATGAGTATTTGGTTATGCCATTTGGTCTCACCAACACCCCCGCTGTCTTCCAAGCCCTGGTGAATGATGTTTTGCGTGACATGCTTAATGTTTTTGTGTTCGTCTATTTAGACGATATTCTGATTTTTTCCCCGGATGAGAGGTGACATGTCCAGCATGTCCGCCAGGTGCTCCAGAGGCTTCTCCAGAATCAGCTTTTTGTGAAAGCGGAGAAGTGTGAATTTCACCGCCCGTCTGTGTCATTTCTGGGGTTTATCATTGCTGAGGGGAGTGTGCAGATGGATCCAGATAAGGTCAGTGCGGTCAGGGATTGGCCTACTCCTACCAATCGTAAGGATGTCCAGAGATTCCTTGGATTCGCTAACTTTTATAGGAAGTTTGTTAGGGGGTTCAGCAGTGTGGCCGCCTCTTTGCATGCCTTAACCTCTTCTAAGTCTGTGTTTAGATGGAGCACCGAAGCTGAGGCGGCTTTAAAAAAGCTTAAGGAAGCCTTCACGTTGGCCCCCGTTCTGTCAGTCCCGGATCCGGCTCTTCAGTTCATGGTGGAAGTGACGCCTCTGATTTGGGGGTTGGAGCTGTTATTTCACAGCGCTCCCTGAAGGATAATAGGCTCCACCCGTGCGCCTTCCTGTCTAAGAAACTATCTAAGGCAGAAAGAAACTACGACATCGGCAACAGGGAGCTACTAGCCATCAAGGTGGCTCTAGAAGAATGGCGTCATTGGCTGGAGGGAACGGAGGTTCCGTTCTTGATCTGGACGGATCACAAAAATCTTGAATATCTACGGACCGCCAAGAGACTCAATTCCCGTTAGGCCAGGTGGGCATTATTTTTTACTCGTTTCAATTTTTCTCTCTCATATCGGCCTGGCTCCAAGAATGTAAAACCTGATGCCCTATCCAGACTGTTCATGCCTGATAAAGCTGATCCTGAGCCTGAAACTATTCTGCCTGAGTCTTGTGTGGTGGGGGCTGTTCAATGGGAGATTGAAGAGACTGTTAATAATGCTTTAAAGGACTGTGACATTCCGGCTGGCATTCCGCCAGACCGTCTGTTTGTCCCCGCTAACCTCCGCCCGCAGGTTATTCACTGGGCTCACACATCCAGGCTGTCTTGTCACCCGGGAGTCCAGCGGACCATGTTTGTAATTAAACAGCGCTTCTGGTGGCCCGCCATGGAGAAAGAGGTGGCGGAGTACGTCGCAGCCTGTCCTGTCTGTGGCGGCATGTAAGACTTCTAATAACCCCCGGTTGGTCAATTGCATCCATTACCTGTTCCTAGTAGACCCTGGTCTGACGTGACATTAGACTTTGTGACAGGACTTCCCCCGTCAGATGGTAATACCACTGTGTTAACCATTGTGGACCGATTTTCTAAGATGGTTCGCTTTGTTCCGCTACCTAAGCTCCCCTCGGCCAAAGAGACGGCAGAGGCTGTGTTATATCATGTCTGCCGTCTACATGGGTTCCCTAGGGACATAGTTTCTGATAGGGGCCCTCAGTTCGTTGCACGTTTCTGGCGTGCTTTTTGCTCCCTCATCGGGGCTTCTGTCAGCCTATCCTCAGGTTATCATCCCCAGTCTAACGGTCAGACTGAGCGGCTCAACCAGGTGTTGGAGGCCGGTCTGAGAGTTTTGGCCTCTCATAACCCGGCATCGTGGAGCCGTCAGCTGATTTGGGTAGAGTATGCCCACAATTCGTTACCCTGTGCTTCCTCTGGTCTGTCTCCATTTCATGTAGTTTTTGGCTATCAACCTCCTCTGTTTTCGAATCTGGAAAAGGACGTCAGCGTACCGTCGGCCCTGGCATTAATAAGGAGGTGCAAGAGGACCTGGATTCATGCCAGACGGGCTCTGTTAAAGGTGTCCGGGACCTATAAGGCGGTGGCGGACCGGCACAGGACTCCGGCTCCGGTCTACCAGCGTGACCAGACGTGTGTGGCTGTCTACCCGTCATCTTCCTCTGAGGGTGGAGAGCCGTAAACTGGCACCCAGGTTCGTGGGCCCTTTCCCGATCTCAAAGGTTATTAATCCTGTCTCTGTGCGCCTTAAATTACCCAGGACTATGAGAATTCATCCGACGTTCCACGTCAGTCAAGTCAAGCCTGCAAAGGAGAGTCCACTGGTCCCTCCCACCCAGCCACCGCCACCGCCCCGGATCATCGATGGGGACCCAGCTTACACGGTGCGCCGGCTCATGGCAGCCCGCCGTCGAGGGAGGGGCTTCCAATATTTGGTGGACTGGGAAGGATACGGCCCTGAAGAGCGTTCCTGGGTGCCCGCCTCCTACATATTGGACCCGGACCTGATTCGGGATTTCCATCAGCGCCACCCGGAGGTTCCTGGGCCGTCCGGTGCCGTCCCCTAGAGGGGGGGGTACTGTCATGTCGGCTGTCTGACTTTGTCTGTCTTTTCTGTTTTGTTTGTCGTTTCCTGTTTTATTTTGTTAAGTTTCCTCATGTGTCTTGTCTGTTGTCTTTACTTCCTCTCCCTGATCGTGTTCACCTTTTCCCTGATTACCTGACTCCTCCCTGATTATCTCCACCTGTGTCTCATTGTCTTCCCGCCCTCCTGTGTATTTAAACCCTCAGTCTTCCCCTGTTCAGTTGCCAGTTTGTGCTCTACAACTCGTTGTGTTCACTAACCAGCGTTTCTTGGATCCTGTTCGTTTGTCTGCTGTGTTTGACCTGTTTCGTCCCTCGACCACCGATTCAGCCTGTTCCTGTCCTGCCTGTTTGTTCCCGACCTGGTTCGTTTACCCGACTCTGTCTCTGCCTGCTCCTTTGGTTACCTCAGCCTCCAACGATCACCTGTGCTTCGACCTCCGTCTGGATTACTACCGTGAGTTAGCCTGTCCCCCATGTACCGTTGCCTGTATGATTGTCTTTCCGTGTATGACCTGGCTTGTTTATTGACCTCCCTCTGTCTGTCCCTAGTGGGGATTCCGTTGGGGTTTTCCCGGCTCGGCCAAGCCGACCGCCTGTCGTTACCACCCGCAGCCCAGACGATTATCCCCGGAACCAGAGGCTCCACAGGAATTATATATTCTCTGTGTTGTTCCATTTTCCCTGTTAAAGTGTTTAATAAAAACACTAAACCTTATTGGTTTCTCGTGGTCTTGCTTTTGGGTTCAGCCTTTGTACTCAGCCTTTTACACTCCGGCAATCCGTCAGAAGCACTGTAAAAAATGTCCTGGTAGAAATAAGGATAATATTCCTAAATCTGGTCCAATTGTTTTATTCTGGGTAAATAAAAATCTGCCAGTGGGGTCAGAAAAAGATTATTGTGTAGAATTCTAAAACAACCAAAAAGTCTATCAACTGAAAAAACCATAACGTGCCTTTAAACTGGACAAAATGATAGAATTTGATCCAACAGTGTTTAATAGAAGAAGTCAAATCCCTCTGATGTCAGACCGGTCCTGGAACACTGGACCAGCTCTACACCCTCCATCAGGTGCTCGAGGGTTTCATGGGAGTTCAACTGGTCCACATGTGTTTTGTGGATCTGGAGAAGGCGTTGGACCGTGTCCCTCGTGGTATCCTTTGGGGGGTGTTTCAGGAGTATGGGGTCCGGGGCCCTCTGCTCAGGGCAGTCCGGTCCTTGTATGACCAGCAGTGAGTCAGACCTGTTCCAGGTGGATGTGGGACTCCTGCAGGGCTGGTCCTTTGGCACCAGTTCTGTTCATAATTTTTATGGACAGAATTTCTAGGTGCAGCCAGGGGCCGGAGGGGGTCCAGTTTGGGGACCACAGGATTTCATCTCTGCTTTTTGCAGATGACGTTGTCCTGTTGGCCTCATCGAACCTGGACCTTCAGTGTGTCCTGGGGCGGTTTGGAGTGGGATGAGGATCAGCACCTCCAAATCCGAGGCCATGGTTCTGGACCAGAAAAAGGTGGTCTGCCCTCTCTGGGTCGGTGGAGAGTCTTTGCCCCAGGTGGAGGAGTTCAAGTACCTGGGTCTGGTTCAAGAGTGAGGGAAGGATGGAGCGTCAGACTGACAGACGGATCGGTGTGTCCGCTGAACATTTACGACTGTAAGTGGGAGACATCTGTGGTCTGTTTGACGCTCTTCCCAGTAGTTTTTTCTGTCTCTGTACAGAAATACAACTGGGGAGTCTATGGAGTGGAACTTCATCCAGTAACAGTCACACAGAACCAAAGACAAACTCACAGATCCAGCAGAACTGGAGCTGCATAAACTGTTTATTCACACAAAATAAACACTGAGTTAACATCTGCAGAAACAACTGACTTTTCACTCTGGGAGACCGCTTTTATATCATCAAAAGTAGGTTGGGTTTAGCTACAAACCACACCCATTTTTTTTTATCATATTTTGAACATTAATCTAGTCATGTCAGAAACCCCCTTTTTAGCTTGTCTCTGATAGGGTAAGGGTCTTTTGGTGTCTGTCAGGATTGGTCCTAGTATTTAATTATCATATTTAAATATGTAACTTTTTCCTGGAAAATGTTCGGTACTTCCCAGAATGTTTGAAAATTTCCACTCACCTGTACTTCTTTTGTACACCACGTTTTCCAAAACTTTCCATGAGCTCACATGTTCTTCTTGCCCACCCCGTTTTGTAACTTTGCATAAATTCATGTGTTCTTTCGATGGCTACACATGTTCGTTCTTTTGTGGGTCTCCCAGGAAAAAAAGTCAGCTACTCTGGTACAACATCACATGACACTGAAATTTAACTTCTGTCATGCAAATGAATACTCTGATTATAAGTGAATACTCTGATTATAAAGTGAATACTCTGATTATAAAGTGAATACTCTGATTATAAAGTGAATACTCTGATTATAAAGTGAATACTCTGATTATAAAGTGAATACTCTGATTATAAAGTGAATACTTTGATTAAAATACTGGTTTCTGACACCACAGGTGCAGTGTCTGCAGTGCTGCAGTGCTTGTATGGGTCTGTTGTGGTTCAAAAGGAGCTGAGCCCAAAGGAGAAGCTCAGGATTTACCCTCAGTCTACATTCAGACCCTCACCTGTGGTCACAAGCTTTGGGTCAGGACCCAAAGGACCAGATCCAGGATACAAGCGGTCTAAATGAGTTTCCTCTGTAGGGTGGGTGGGTCCACCCTTAGGGATAGGGGGAGGAGCTCAGTCACCTGGGAGGAGCTCAGAGTAGAACCGCTGCTCCTCCACATCCAGAGGAACCAGCTGAGGTGGATCAGACAGCTGGTTCAGATCCTCCTGGACTCCTCCCTGGGGAGGTGTTCTGGGCATGTCCCACTGGGAGGAGACCTGAGGGAAGACCTAGGACCCACTGGAGAGACTATGTCTGTGGACTGGACTGGGAACGCCTTGGGTCCACCCAGAAGAGCTGGAGGAGGAGTCTGAGGAGAGGGAGGAGTCTGAGGAGAGGGAGGAGTCTGGGCATTCCTGCTTAGACTGTTGCCCCCACAGCCTGGCCCCAGATAAGCAGCAGATAATGGATGGATGGATGATTTCAGACAGAATGAGTTGAAGTGTTGAATGGGAGTCTGTGACTGAGCTGGAGATAAGAGTTAAAGTCTGAAAAGAGGAACAAGGAGGGAAACCTTCGAAACATTCTGAAATGGACACAGTTGTTCCAGTGGTTTGAGTGGAAAAGAAGGAAAACTATCTGGATCCACTGATGGGATCATTTGGTAAATAGGAACAAACCTTGGAACCAGGAAAATCCAACTGGATATGAGATGGAAAAGAGGAGCAGGAAAAGAGCAGAGAGATTTCTATAAAACAAGAATATGTTTGTTATGAATTTCTTGGCAAGATTTTTTTCTTTTTTCAGATGAAAAATAAGACAGATGATGTAGAAATAATCCTTTTTTGCAGTCGGTTTTCGGTGTCTTCTCTCTTGTATCCTGTTGTGGTTCATCTTCCACAGAATGGGACAGAAGGGGAACTCAGTCTGAATCCACTGTAAGTCTGGAACTGCCTCCTGCAGGTTCTATCTGGACTCACATCATATTCCATACGTCTGCAGCAAAACCCCAAAGACAGGTTCCATTAAAGAGCAGGATTATCAGATACACAGACCCCCCCCCCCCAACACAGACGGGATACGCTCCACTGAAGACCCCATCTGAAACATCTGACACAAACAGGTCTGAAAACTCCATTCATGTGACGCTCACTGCAAGATTTACATTTAACAGCAATTTAAGACACGCTCCCAGCAGGTTTTAATGCACTAATAGGGTTTTTGGGTCACATCTGCTTTGTGTGTGTGTGTGTGTGTGTGTGTGTGTGTGTGTGTGTGTGTGTGTGTGTGTGTGTGTTGGTTCATACTCCACATTAAATGCGACTTCTATCAGTTTTGAGTCTGAACTGATGTAAAGGTCGAATAAATGTGATCCGTCTGTTCAGACTGAAGTAACATTGAAAAATATCCGATCCGTATCAGATTTAGGACCCCATAATTCCACCAACTCCAGTATTAACTCACAGTCTGAAACATTTCACGTTGAAAATCCTCACATCACTGACACTCAATATTTGGCAGATTTTCATACGTCAGACCAAGGCTTTTCAAGTGGGAGCACATTATGTTTGTCATTTGGTCATTTTGGTTGTTACCTCCACCAGGAGGTACTGTGATCACTTTGTTTGTGTGCGTGTTTGTTTGTTTGTTTGTTTGTTTGCAAGATAACTCATAAAGTTATGGATGGATTTTCAGGAAAATTTCAGGAAATGTTGATACTGGCACAAGGAAGAAATGATTAAATTTTGGTGGTGATTGGGGGGGGGGGCAGATCTGTCTTGGCAGAGGTCTGTGCTCCCAGAGTGCTTTTCTTGTTACAACTTGTTGTTTTGTAGTGTGATTTTCTTATTTTTTTCAAGAATAGAACAGAATAGAACAGAAAACAACAGAATAGAATAAAACAATATAGAATAGAATAGAATAGAATAGAATAGAATAGAATAGAATAGAATGAGCTTTATTGTCACAGCTGAATACAGTTGTACAGTTCAATGAAATGTGGATTTGATTTAATATTCAGTAAAAGACACACATTAATTATACAGACAAGTAAACACACACATACACACACACACACACACACACACAACACACACACACCCTTGTGACCATAATGACTATAGAGTTAAGTGTTTTTAAGTAAAGATAGCCCCCCCCCCCCCCCCGTTGGTACCATAATAATAGAAACAGACGAACACATGAAGGCTCGTCCAAACACTGCAGAGCATCACACACACACACACACACACACACACACACACACACACACACAGATAACCATTGGTTTAAAGTTGCTGAGGGTGAAGCAGAAATTAATTAATTTGCACTGAGTCCTTTCTCAGTGTGTGCAGTGTGTGTGTTTCTTTGTGTGTGTGTGTGTGTGTGTGTGTGTGTGCGCAGTGTGTGTTCCATGTATTCACAGAATCAGACACGCACCATGAACTCAGCAGATTCTAATGTGGTAAACAACTTTAATTGAACATCATCCTCTTTTTTCTTGTTCTATTTTCCCTCATTTCTCTAGTTTGTCCCTGTAAAAAAACACCATTCAGTATAAATGTAAATCCACTGCAGCCCTGCTCTGCTTCCAGCCACAGTTAAAGTCTGCGCTGCGTGTGCAGGTTTCCACTTGGATATTACTTCAAACATACAAATTAATTTGGCTCCTTGATTTGTTTTTAATGAGCTTAACTCTATTGTTAGTGTGAAAATAACTGCTGCAGCATTTGGCCTCTTAATAACTGTCTTTACAGTCTGGCCTGTGCAAACACATGAAGTTCAGACCATGAACGCTCAGAAAAAATTGTAATTTTTCCGTCTCTGTGCGGTCCAATTAAGAGTCTCCTCCCAGTCCTTAGAGTCCAGTCCACTGATAGAGCAGGAAACGAAATATTTAGATGATTAATTACCGCTAAAGTGCAGGAAGAACAACAACAAAGCGTGCACCAACCATCTAGAAAGAACATAATTAGGGGTGTAGTTCTGTAATAGTCTGAGGTGTTGAATGCACTGCACTGTTCTCTGTGATGTTCTATGAAACATTTATGCTGTGAATAAACCAGTCCAGCTGCTTTTACACACCTGTTTAACTGCACAAAGCAGGAAAAAAAGAAGAAAATGAGCAACAAAATGGACAAAAACAGCCGAAGTGATCAATAAAATGAGTAATAAATGAATGTAATAAATAAACAAATTAACAAAATGAGACAAAAACTGAACAAAACTGAAGAAAAATAAAAATAAAAGACAAAATGTAGGAAAATAAACAAAATAAGCAACTAAATGAATAAAAAGGAAGAAAACATTTACAACATGAAAAATAACAGGAAAAAACATGTAAACTTTTTTTGGGACTAAAAAAAAAGTAACAAAAAAAATAAAATAAAGAAAGAATAAACTAGAAAAAGCACTCGGAGAGCGCAGACCTCCACCAAGGAGATCTGATTCAGATATGGATTTAGGACCGCATATGAAAGTGGTCCGGGTCAGATTTAGGACCACATAAGACAGTGGTCCGGGTCAGATTTAGGACCACATAAGACAGTGGTCCGGGTCAGACTTAGGACCACATAAGACAGTGGTCCGGGTCAGACTTAGGACCACATAAGACAGTGGTCCGGGTCAGACTAAGGACCACATAAGACAGTGGTCCGGGTCAGATTTAGGACCACATATGAAAGTGGTCCGGGTCAGACTTAGGACCGCATATGAAAGTGGTCCGGGTCAGACTTAGGACCGCATAAGACAGTGGTCCGGGTCAGACTTAGGACCGCATATGAAAGTGGTCCGGGTCAGATTTAGGACCGCATATGAAAGTGGTCCGGGTCAGACTTAGGACCGCATAAGACAGTGGTCCGGGTCAGACTTAGGACCACATATGAAAGTGGTCCGGGTCAGATTTAGGACTGCATATGAAAGTGGTCCGGGTCAGATTTAGGACCACATAAGACAGTGGTCCGGGTCAGACTTAGGACCGCATAAGACAGTGGTCCGGGTCAGACTTAGGACCACATATGAAAGTGGTCCGGGTCAGATTTAGGACCGCATATGAAAGTGGTCCGGGTCAGATTTAGGACCACATAAGACAGTGGTCCGGGTCAGACTTAGGACCACATAAGACAGTGGTCCGGGTCAGACTAAGGACCACATAAGACAGTGGTCCGGGTCAGACTTAGGACCACATAAGACAGTGGTCCGGGTCAGACTTAGGACCACATAAGACAGTGGTCCGGGTCAGACTTAGGACCACATAAGACAGTGGTCCGGGTCAGATTTAGGACCGCATATGAAAGTGGTCCGGGTCAGACTTAGGACCGCATATGAAAGTGGTCCGGGTCAGACTTAGGACCGCATAAGACAGTGGTCCGGGTCAGACTTAGGACCGCATATGAAAGTGGTCCGGGTCAGATTTAGGACCGCATATGAAAGTGGTCCGGGTCAGACTTAGGACCGCATAAGACAGTGGTCCGGGTCAGACTTAGGACCACATATGAAAGTGGTCCGGGTCAGATTTAGGACCGCATATGAAAGTGGTCCGGGTCAGATTTAGGACCACATAAGACAGTGGTCCGGGTCAGATTTAGGACCACATAAGACAGTGGTCCGGGTCAGACTTAGGACCACATAAGACAGTGGTCCGGGTCAGATTTAGGACCACATAAGACAGTGGTCCGGGTCAGACTTAGGACCGCATATGAAAGTGGTCCGGGTCAGATTTAGGACCACATAAGACAGTGGTCCGGGTCAGATTTAGGACCACATATGACAGTGGTCCGGGTCAGATTTAGGACCACATATGACAGTGGTCCGGGTCAGATTTAGGACCACATAAGACAGTGGTCCGGGTCAGATTTAGGACCGCATATGAAAGTGGTCCGGCTCAGATTTAGGACCACATAAGACAGTGGTCCGGGTCAGATTTAGGACCGCATATGACAGTGGTCCGGGTCAGATTTAGGACCACATATGAAAGTGGTCCGGGTCAGATTTAGGACCGCATATGAAAGGGGTCAGGGTCAGATTTAGGACCACATAAGACAGTGGTCCGGGTCAGATTTGGGACCGCATATGACAGTGGTCCGGGTCAGATTTAGGACCACATAAGACAGTAGTCCGGGTCAGATTTAGGACCGTATATGAAAGTGGTCCGGGTCAGATTTAGGGCCACATAAGACAGTGGTCCGGGTCAGATTTAGGACCACATATGACAGTGGTCCGGGTCAGATTTAGGACCACATATGACAGTGGTCCGGGTCAGATTTAGGACCACATATGACAGTGGTCCGGATCAGATTTAGGACCACATATGACAGTGGTCCGGGTCAGATTTAGGACCGCATATGAAAGTGGTCCGGGTCAGATTTAGGACCACATAAGACAGTGGTCCGGGTCAGATTTAGGACTGCATATGACAGTGGTCCGGGTCAGATTTAGGACCACATAAGACAGTGGTCCGGGTCAGATTTAGGACCGCATATGAAAGTGGTCCGGGTCAGATTTAGGACCACATAAGACAGTAGTCCGGGTCAGATTTAGGACCGCATATGAAAGTGGTCCGGGTCAGATTTAGGACCACATAAGACAGTGGTCCGGGTCAGATTTAGGACCACATAAGACAGTAGTCCGGGTCAGATTTAGGACCGCATATGAAAGTGGTCCGGGTCAGATTTAGGACCACATAAGACAGTGGTCCGGATCAGATTTAGGACCGCATATGACAGTGGTCCGGGTCAGATTTAGGACCACATATGAAAGTGGTCCGGGTCAGATTTAGGACCGCATATGAAAGTGGTCCAGGTCAGATTTAGGACCACATAAGACAGTGGTCCGGGTCAGATTTAGGACCGCATATGACAGTGGTCCGGGTCAGATTTAGGACCACATAAGACAGTAGTCCGGGTCAGATTTAGGACCGTATATGAAAGTGGTCCGGGTCAGATTTAGGGCCACATAAGACAGTGGTCCGGGTCAGATTTAGGACCACATATGACAGTGGTCCGGGTCAGATTTAGGACCGCATATGAAAGTGGTCCAGGTCAGATTTAGGACCGCATAAGGCAGTGGTCCGGGTCAGATTTAGGACCGCATATGACAGTGGTCCGGGTCAGATTTAGGACCGCATATGAAAGTGGTCCAGGTCAGATTTAGGACCACATAAGACAGTAGTCCGGGTCAGATTTAGGACCGTATATGAAAGTGGTCCGGGTCAGATTTAGGGCCACATAAGACAGTGGTCCGGGTCAGATTTAGGACCACATATGACAGTGGTCCGGGTCAGATTTAGGACCGCATATGAAAGTGGTCCAGGTCAGATTTAGGACCGCATAAGGCAGTGGTCCGGGTCAGATTTAGGACCGCATATGACAGTGGTCCGGGTCAGATTTAGGACCACATAAGACAGTGGTCCGGGTCAGATTTAGGACCACATATGACAGTGGTCCGGGTCAGATTTAGGACCACATAAGACAGTGGTCCGGGTCAGATTTAGGACCACATAAGACAGTGGTCCGGGTCAGATTTAGGACCACATATGACAGTGGTCCGGGTCCAGTGCTGCCCATCCACCCAGTGGTTGTAGTTGTTGTTCTGTCTGACCTCTGACCTCTGGTGGACGATGGTTCACACACACACACACACACACACACACACACACACACACACACACACACACACACATAGCTGCTGCTCCACACTGAAGCATGATGGGAAATGTGGTCTGGGGGTATGTGTGAACTGAATGTGCAGAGCACAAGCAGATGTTCAAAATGCTGTTGGCATCTCTGTTTCCCTAACACCCCTCCGCCCCACTTCCACCCCCCCCCCCCCCCCCATAGTCTATCTCCCTCTACTTTTATCTCTCTCTCTCTTTATTAACTTTCTTCCTTCACCTCTCTCTCTCTCTTTGACACAGTGAAAAAGAAGAACTCATTGCTTATCTCACCATCAATGCATCTACCCCCTCCACCCCTGCCAAACACCCCCCCCCACCCCCACCCTTGGGTCTTGTTATTGTGTGGTGCACGCCAATGACAGATAACGACTGGGCTAATGAATTTCTAAACTAATCTATATTTGTACACAGTTCACAAGGGGCCAAGCAGGCAGAGGAGAGAGAGAGGGAGGAAAAGAAAGAGGGGGGGGGGGGCACAGCTGACGGGGGGGCACATGGGGCAGACAGCCAATGTTAATGAAAGCCAGAAGGAAGGCGAGGGGAAAGCTAAGGAGGCGGACTGAAAAGAGATGGAGCAGGAGCTAAATAATGTAGGTGTCATTTTGGATCTGGTGGGGGGGTGGGCCCTGCTGACGCTAAATAGAGTCCACATGAGTCCCAGGTCTGTGCAGAGACCGGCGCTGAACCCACAGAACCCACTTGTGTCTGTGCTGTTCAACTTCACTAAGTTCACGAACTGTGGGACGGACAGTGTGTTTACCGTTCACTTCCCTCTATTATTCTGGTGCATCTGTGTTTTATTTTTCTACTTCAAATGTCTTCATCTGATGTCTTATTCTGACTCCTAGTTTCTTTCAGTTCAGTTTTCTGCAGATTTTACAGTCATGTGTGATTTCAGCACCATGGACAGCGCACTATCCCAAACACTGAAAACACACATCGTTCTAAAACACTGAATTAAAAACAGCTTCAGCGCAGGTTTAATAGTTTTTATTAGTTTTCATTTTTTTCTAAATGCGTAGTTTTAGTTTTCTCACACCCCTGTAAATAATCCTTATGAAAGAAGTAAAACGATAGCTAAAATAATGTCAGATGCAAACACCCTTTTCACATACTGTACATTTGTGGGCATTTTTCTCAGGTGATTAAAGAATTATTGATTTGTCTTGTGCATTGAAAAAAAAAAACAACAAGAAACTGAATATGTGACGAAACTAAGGTTCCAATAGTTCTGGATTTTTCATTCTAGTTTAGTTTTATTTAGTTTTAACTGTTTTTTCTTTAATTCAGTTCATTTTAATTCGTTTTTAGAGCAGGTTTGATAGTTTTTATTAGTTTTCATTTTTTTCTAAATGCTTAGTTTTAGTTTAGTTGTAGTTCAGTTGTAGTTCAGTTGTAGTTTAGTTGTAGTTCAGTTGTAGTTCAGTTTTAGTTGTAGTTCAGTTGTAGTTCAGTTGTAGTTCAGTTTTAGTTGTAGTTCAGTTGTAGTTCAGTTGTAGTTTAGTTGTAGTTCAGTTGTAGTTCAGTTGTAGTTCAGTTGTAGTTTAGTTGTAGTTTAGTTGTAGTTCAGTTGTAGTTCAGTTGTAGTTTAGTTGTAGTTCAGTTGTAGTTTAGTTGTAGTTCAGTTGTAGTTCAGTTGTAGTTTAGTTGTAGTTCAGTTGTAGTTCAGTAGTAGTTTAGTTGTAGTTCAGTTGTAGTTTAGTTGTAGTTCAGTTGTAGTTCAGTTGTAGTTTAGTTGTAGTTTAGTTGTAGTTCAGTTGTAGTTCAGTTGTAGTTTAGTTGTAGTTCAGTTGTAGTTCAGTTTTAGTTGTAGTTCAGTTGTAGTTCAGTTGTAGTTCAGTTTTAGTTGTAGTTCAGTTGTAGTTCAGTTGTAGTTCAGTTGTAGTTTAGTTGTAGTTCAGTTGTAGTTCAGTTGTAGTTCAGTTTTAGTTGTAGTTCAGTTGTAGTTCAGTTGTAGTTCAGTTGTAGTTTAGTTGTAGTTCAGTTGTAGTTTAGTTGTAGTTCAGTTGTAGTTTAGTTGTAGTTCAGTTGTAGTTCAGTTGTAGTTCAGTTTTAGTTGTAGTTCAGTTGTAGTTTAGTTGTAGTTTAGTTGTAGTTCAGTTGTAGTTCAGTTGTAGTTTAGTTGTAGTTCAGTTGTAGTTCAGTTGTAGTTTAGTTGTAGTTCAGTTGTAGTTCAGTTGTAGTTTAGTTGTAGTTTAGTTGTAGTTCAGTTGTAGTTCAGTTGTAGTTTAGTTGTAGTTCAGTTGTAGTTCAGTTGTAGTTCAGTTGTAGTTTAGTTGTAGTTTAGTTGTAGTTTAGTTGTAGTTCAGTTGTAGTTTAGTTGTAGTTCAGTTTTAGTTCAGTTGTAGTTCAGTTGTAGTTCAGTTGTAGTTCAGTTGTAGTTCAGTTGTAGTTTAGTTGTAGTTCAGTTGTAGTTTAGTTGTAGTTCAGTTGTAGTTCAGTTGTAGTTCAGTTGTAGTTTAGTTGTAGTTTAGTTGTAGTTCAGTTGTAGTTCAGTTGTAGTTCAGTTGTAGTTCAGTGGTCTCTTTTCTCTTCTTCTCTGTGCTCCTATTCAAATCAATCCCAGACAGGACTCTGCTGCTTTAGTCTCCATGTTTCCAGGTAGAGTGGGGACCAGAAGACGACTGGAAACCACAAGTGAACACAAGTGACGGAGCAAAAAGTGTCGTATGGAGACAGCACAGAAAACTGAGAGAGACAAAGAAATCCATTTAACATCAATCTGACATTGACAAAGACCAAAACCAAGGGAATTTGATCCAGGATTTGTATCTGTTTTAGTTAGTTTAGTAAACACACAATACAGTTTCAGTTAGTTATGGGTTTTTTCTTTTAATTCTAGTTTTTATTAATTTCAGTTAATGAAAATGTTTTTTCAATTCTAGTTTTGGTCATTTCATTAGTTTTCGTTAACGATAATAACCTTGGATGTATGAAGGTCCAACTGTAGGGTGTTCGGACGACACAAAACCAGCTCATTCTGTCACAGAGGCCTTAAAGGACAGGTAGGACCCCCAGCCTTAAACAGCTGTTCAGGCTCTGTAGACAGAAGTGTTCCATCCTCCTGCTGCATCTTCTCTGGTTCCTCAGATCTGGAGCTGTGGGCAGACTCAGATCTGAAACAGATGTTTCAATAGTTAACTCCCTCTGACACGGCAGGCTGATATATATGACGCTGCAGGTAGAGCTGTGTGTAGAGAACTGAACTGAAGGCCCTGGCTTTAATAATGAGGACCTGTGATGTTTTCAGTGTCCGCCATAAGGGAAGAGGATTCTGTCCAATCAGTGACCACCCTGAGAACACTATCTACAGTCTGGGATCCTGTCATCTACCTTTGTTTAATGGCCTACAGGGAAAAAAAATGGCTGCCGATAGCATCAGCACCAACCAATTAATTATGTTATCAGTAGAGTCAAGGACTGAGCCCAGGTAAAAGAGGAACCAGAACCAGAGGGACCAGCGATGGGGGGGGCAGGCTCATTATACCGTCATTACACAGAAAGGAGGTCCTGGTAATTCTACTACTGTTTATTATTATTATTATTATTATTATTATTATTATTATTATTATTAACCCTTAAAGACCCTTTACTGTGGTATGGTAACCTTTTATTTCTCATGTGGAACAGCTGACAATGCACCTTGACTCTGGTTGATGTGTGCTGTGTACAAAGTGACTGGGTAATTACATAGTGGAACCTTCTGATTTGAATTTTTTGACATTTTTATTTTTCTTTCTTTCTTTCTTTTATGTATTTATTTATTTAGTGGCATCTAATACCTCTGTTATATGCCTCAGTGTTTGTCTGGCTTTTTGTATGTTTGAAAGACTGAATATGAATAAAAATCCATTGGAGAGAAAAAAAGACACAAACGTCTGCCTTTAACCCTTAAACACCCAAACGTCCACCTTTAACCCTTAAACACCCAAACGTCCACCTTTAACCCTTAAACACCCAAACGTCCACCTTTAACCCTTAAACACCCAAACGTCCACCTTTAACCCTTAAACACCCAAACGTCCACCTTTAACCCTTAAACACCCAAACGTCCACCTTTAACCTAAACCATCTACTGATCTAAACTGTTTAATCCTATCAATCCATGTCAATAATTGTTGTCAAATACAGTTCTTCATCTTTTCATGGTCATCAGATATGACCATATTTGGACGTTCAGAGGCTCCGTAGTTACCGTGGAAACACCGTCATCTTCTCCAACATTGCTTCTCCAGTCAAACCCATGCAGTTGGATCAGTTCCAGTGGACGGACACACTGGGTTTGTGTTCAGTTCAGGACAGACTGGACTGAAACAGACACTGTTTATTCAGTTTGGTCTGTACAGTCTGTCCAGTAGGTCACAACCACAGAACTACAGATCCTGTAGAGGCTGTTTTTGGTCAGTTTGTCCTTGGTTTTTATACAGTATGTGTGTAGATTTGGACACTTTACTTTGAACATATTCAATATGGGGTTTCCAACAGAGTTTACCATCTATGATGACACCTAAACATTTAGCTGCATAAACTCTTTGTATTTACACACCAATAAATAAATAAATAAATAAATAAATAAATAAGCAGGCGGGCCGCATTTGGCCCCCTGGACGCATGTTTGAGACCCCTGATTTCGTTGCACTAAAAGGCCTTTCCATAGCAGTTTTGCATGATATACCAGTTTAACTACGCCCAAAAACCACCTCTTGCAAGTGTAAAATTTTTCATTGAAATAGAAAAGCTTTGGCGAAGTTGTCTTTTTTCCATTAGACACATTTTTATGCACCAGTTATATTTGTGCAATGTAAGGGTCAATGGAAAAGAGACTAGTCAGAGGTCAGAGCAGTAGTCAGAGTCTGGTTTACTCCAGCTGTAAATGTAAAGTGTGAACAGATGACTTCTGTTCTGATGTGACTGTATACAGGGTGGGGAAGCCAAATGTACACTGAACATTTAGTTGTTTTTTCTCAGCAGACACTACGTCAGTTGTTTTGAACCCAAACATATACTGATGTCATAATCATACCTAACACTATTATCCATACCTTTTCAGAAACTTTTGTCCATATGAGTAATCAGGAAAGCAAACGTCAAAGAGTGTGTGATTTGCTGAATGCACTCGTCACACCAAAGGAGATTTCCAAAATAGTTGGAGTGTCCATAAAGACTGTTTATAATGGAAAGAAGAGAATGACTATGAGCAAAACTATTACCAGAAAGTCTGGAAGATACTATTAAAGAAGAATGGGAGAAGTTGTCACCCCAATATTTGAGGAACACTTGTGCAAGTTTCAGGAAGCGTGTGAAGGCAGTTATTGAGAAAGAAGGAGGACACATAGAATAAAAACATTTTCTATTATGGACATTTTCTTGTGGCAAATAAATTCTCATGACTTTCAATAAACTAATTGGTCATACACTGTCTTTCAATCCCTGCCTCAAAATATTGTACATTTTGCTTCCCCACCCTGTATAAATAAACTCAATTGGCTGTAGTTATTGCACTTGTTGCTTCTTCCACAGGTCGGTTCTTGCTCAGATTGGTGTAATATTTGCTCGGGGCTCGTCCTTTCATGTGTTCCATGCCTTTGAATTCCTGCTGTTTGTATGTGAATGGAACTAACCCTCCTCTGTAGATCGCATATGCAGCGTTTGTTCTATAATGTAAATACGTTCTAGACCTGAGGTTATCACATAGCACTGGAAAACAGTTGGACCACTGGTTTTCTCTACTTATACACTTTTTATCCCTCAGTTGTTCCACACTTCTATACTTTTTTCAATTGATTTCATAACCCCCCCCCCCATTTTTACTTTTTTTTTTTTTTCCCCTTTTTCTGTTATTTGCCTGAAAACCAATAACCATTGATATTTGTCTTTATACAGCCTGTACAACCACAACATTATCAATTCCTATCAATACCCTTTATCCAGCTGTTATTATTATTATTATTATTATTATTATTATTATTATTATTAATTAATTAATATTATTTATTTATATTTACTGGTTTACTTATTTTTGTTCATCATTATTTCTGTTAATTTCATCTCTGTAATTATCACTGTTGTTACTGACAATTATTATTATTTACACTTTACATAAAGGACATTTTTGCCATGTCAAACATTCTGAAATGTATTATGTTCGCTGATGATACAAATGTATTTTGTACAGGAAAAGATTTATTTGAGTTATTACAATAAACAGAAAAAGAACTGGTATTGATAAAGAAATGGCTTGATTATAAGTTATCTTTCATTGAATTATACATACATATATATATATATATATATATATATATATATATATATATATATATATATATATATATATATATACATATACACAGTAAATATGGGGACAGTTTAGCTCAAATGGACCATGGAAAAGACACTAGTGTGTGGTTCTGCTTCTGCCACATTGTTGTCGGTCGCTAATTGACATAAAAATATTTTTTTTTAATCTCTATACTTGTATGTTTTGTCAAACATACCAAACACTTGATTATCATAGAAATGCATTCATGTTTTGTCGTTTCCCTCCTTTCTTTCTTTCCGCTGTAAAGTCTCCGTCTCTGTTGGGATTCTTCACACCTGAACTCTTCCGATCCTTCAGTAGGATTCTCCACTCGGATGCACAACATTAGAGAACTGATGTACGATGCGTGTTTTCTGATTGGACTCATAATTCGCTGTGGTTTTGATGGACAGAAGTGCTGTCTTCCACACTGCGCCACTGAAGCGTTTGATGGACTGACTAAGCTGAATGTACAGCTGTTAGATCTGAAGTGAGTTCACAGACACGCCACACACTCACTGTTACGGCTCTACTTTTTCTAACTCAGCAGTTGGTTTTCTGCTTTATTTGTATCGTACATGCAGATCACAGGTAGGGCTGTCTATCGGCAAGAATCTGACGATACGATACAAATCACAATGCTAGGATCACAATACGATATATCGCAATATATCACGATACTGTTAACAAAGCAATATTTTTTGTTATGTGTCTTTTTTTTTTAAATTATTTCCTGGAAAAATGTACAGTGTAGCATTTGGATAAATACAGTTTTAACATGCAGCTTTACCAGTACAAAACACACACACACACACAAATAAATACATACATACATACTGTTTTACAGACATTACAGTTTCAGATCCTGCTTAAATGTTCATATTCTATTGTGAAAAGAATCCATAGTGTTCAGTCCCTGAATCATCCAACATCAGAAAATTATTTTTGTGCATTCACAATAAAAAACAAACAAACATTTGCCTCTTTCAGACAGGAAAAAGTGCTGATAGGATGCTTGAATTATCCATTATTTAACAAAACAGCGTTATCAGTTTAAAAAAACTACGTTTATGACCTGCAGTATCCCAATACTACTTCAAACAACTGAACAAAATACCATGAGAATATAGAAATAGCTTGAAAAATAAAACACAAAAATGAACCTCCACAGTATCTGCATTTGAATAAATACTTAAAAATATCAATACAGTACTTTTTAATGTCAATACAGTATCTTGAAGTGGAATATCGCAATATATTGCAATACTGATATTTTCTTACAGCCCTGATCACAGATGTCAAACATGCGGCCTGTGGGCCAAAGCCGGCCCATTAAAGGGTCTAATCTGGGCCGTGGAGGAATTTATGGTAAAAAAATACACTTAAGTCAGGCCGGTCCTGGGGGCCAAATACGTCCCACCAAAGGCTCCACTCCGACCCCTGGGATGAATTTACAAAGAGTCTAAATTCCACAGATTCATGTTAGTGTGGGTTCCACATCCAGACCAATCTGATCAAATAATAACAGCAGAAGAACCCACACAAAAGAATGACTGCAGATTTACTACTGGGTTTGATGGAAAAAAAATAATATTACATTATGGATACAAATAATGTCAACTTCAAATGTTTGTTTTAGTGCAAAAAATCACATTAAATTCTGAAAATCTTTCCATTTCCAAACTCTCCTGTACCAATAAAATGTGACTAACCTGAACAAATGTGTCCAACCTGAAATGTCTGTATTAAATTCAGTCCAGTTTGAACTCTTTTCTTCCTGTTCCTCAGTGTTTAGTGTCTTTGGAGATCTGATCCAGAATGCACATGGACTAATGAGAAGTGGAGGAAGAAGACTGGTGAGATAGATAGATAGATAGATAGATAGATAGATAGATAGATAGATAGATAGATAGATAGATAGATAGATAGATAGATAGATAGATAGATAGATAGATAGATAGATAGATAGATAGATAGATAGATACTTTATTGATCCCGGGGGGAAATTCAAGTATTCAGCAGCTTACACACAACACAACAGTGGGTTAGTACCAGGTTGACAAAAAGGTTAGTATATACACTCTAAAAGACAGTTACTAAAGAAACTCCTCTAAAAGGGTTTCCTGTGCAGTACTGTAAATAAAGACTGCTGGTTGTATTTTCACATTTCAGGGCATTGATAAGAAGTGGAACAGTTGTTTAAGTGGAACAGTTGTTTAAGTGTTCTACGGTGGTTTGGAAAGTGGGTGTAGTCCAACTACATAAGGTGCTTGGTTAAACTGAACTGATTTTTCTGTTCTTCTGTTCTTATTCTACTGGTCCAGCACACTGCAGATTAAATCAGGCTGAATGTGGAACCTTACATTCACACGAAAACATGAAATTCAGCTCTGTTTTTCTGAATTAACAAGATAATTATTTCGTAATTACAAGACAAAACAAGTTTAAAAAAAAAAATTCAGCTCTATTTTTCTGAAATAACGAGATAATTTTCTCTTAAAAACAGAGCCACTTTTTTTTTTTTCCCCAAAAAACAGTATCTCGTTAATTCGGAAAAAAAGAGCAGAATTTAAATTTTTCCAGAAAAAAGTGTCTCATTAATTTGGAAAAACAGTGCTATTTTTTTTTTTTTTTTTACTTATTTTTTCTCATAATTAGGAGATAATTATCTCATTAATTTAGAAAAACTGAGCCAAATTTTATTTTTTGTGTGAATGCAATACGCTTCCCTATGAACCTCAAAAATTATGAACAACCTGAAATGTCTTCAGAGAAATACCTTCTTGTGTATTTGTAGATCCACTGTCATTTCTGGTTATAATGCACATGCATAAATAATAAACTGGGGCAGAATACTGGTAAAATTTTATTTATTTTCCTTTAGACATGTCAGATTGTTATTTTTTGTTAATGTTTTTTAAAGGATAGCTTGTAGATGTCCACATTTTCATCATGTAATTTTACTTTTTTCTCTCTAAAACAGAGACAGTTTAGACTTGTCATTATTTCTATATTCTTCTGTTGTTATGGGACTGGTCCGGTCCACTTCAGACCACATTGGGCTGAATGTGGAACTGAACTAAACTGACTGTGACAGCCCTGGTATAAATGTCTGAGCTCAGATTCCAAGTTCCTGTGAAGTGTTTGCGTGTTAATTGTTTTATTAAATCTGGTCGACATTAGGCAGCTGTGACAGTGACAACACAAGAATACATTTGGCATCGTGTGGAGCGAGAGATTTCTAGAACAGAGGAAGAAACGCTGGCTCGGTTCTAGTTCACTTACTTTCATCTTTCACACTGAAGTCGTGTTTCTTTTCCTGTTTGTTGTTAAAACTGGATCCTTTTAACTTGGACCTCTAACTGTATTTACAGTCAGTGTTCTAAAAGTGTGGACTTAAGGGAAGGAGGAGCTAAATGTACAAAACATGTTCTGTTTACAGGTAGTGATGATAAGATTATATATAGGCCAGTGTTTTCAACCTTGGGGTCGGGACCCCAAGGGTCCAGTCCAGCCCACCAAAGGGTCCAGTCCAGCCCACCAAAGGGTCCAATCCAGTCCACCAAAGGGTCCAGTCCAGCCCACCAAAGGGTCCAATCCAGCCCACCAAAGGGTCCAATCCAGCCCACCAAAGGGTCCAGTCCAGCCCACCAAAGGGTCCAGTCCAGCCCACCAAAGGGTCCAGTCCAGCCCACCAAAGGGTCCAATCCAGCCCACCAAAGGGTCCAGTCCAGCCCACCAAAGGGTCCAATCCAGCCCACCAAAGGGTCCAGTCCAGCCCACCAAAGGGTCCAATCCAGCCCACCAAAGGGTCCAGTCCAGCCCACCAAAGGGTCCAATCCAGCCCACCAAAGGGTCCAATCCAGCCCACCAAAGGGTCCAATCCAGCCCACCAAAGGGTCCAGTCCAGCCCACGGGATGAATTTGTGAAATGCAAAAAATTCTGCTTTAGATATTAATAATCAGTGGTGTCAGAATCATTTTAATTCAGGTTCCACATACAGTCCAATTAGATTTAAACTGGATCAGAACCAGTAAAATATGATCAGAATAACCTATAAATAATGACAACTCCAAATTTTCTCTTTTTTTTTGATGTTAAAAAGCAAAATTACATGAAAATGTTTACATTACCAAACTATATGCTTAAAAAAAACGTGAATAACCAGAACAAATATGAAAGAACAGAAATGTCTTAAGAGAAGTAAATTCAATTGTACCAATATTCTGCCTGTTACTAAATGTTTTGTTTGATTGTAACGCACGTGTGTAAATGATAAACTGATAAACTGAGGCAGAATATTGATAAAATTGCACTTGTTTTTCTTCAGACAATTCCAGTTGTTCATGTTATTCCGATTTTTAAGGAAACTTTGTTGATGTAAACCTGATCATGATAGAACTTTTCTTTTTCACAGTTATTCTTTTACTGGTTCGGCCCACTGCAGATTAAACTGGGCTGAATGTGGAACTGAACTAACAGGAGTTTGACAGCTCTGCTATAATGTACAGTATGTTCTGTAAACAAAGTAAGCAGTCCTGATGAGCAGGAATAGGACAGTTCACAGAAGGATATCACATATGGATGGATCTGTAGCGCCCCCTCTCCTCCTTCTATTTTTTCTGGATCCACCACTGAGTGGAAGTGATGGAAGCTTCTTCTTCCCTTCAGTTAAAACCATCACACACCAAAGCAGCCTGTAAATGTGTTTTTTCCTCTGTTTGTTGTTGTTTATTATATGTCTGAATCAAGGTTATTATCGTTAACGAAAACTAATGAAATGACGAAAACTAGAATTGTAAAAACATTTCATTAACTGAAATAAATAAAAACTATAATTAAAAGAAAAAAACATAACTAACTGAAACTGTATTGTGTGTTTACTAAACTAACTAAAACCGATACAAATTCTGGATCAAATTCCCTTGGTTTTGGTCTTTGTCAATGTCAGATTGATGTTAAATGGATTTCTTTGTCTCTCTCAGTTTTCTGTGCTGTCTCCATACGACACTTTTTGCTCCGTCACTTGTGTTCACTTGTGGTTTCCAGTCGTCTTCTGGTCCCCACTCTACCTGGAAACATGGAGACTAAAGCAGCAGAGTCCTGTCTGGGATTGATTTGAATAGGAGCACAGAGAAGAAGAGAAAAGAGACCACTGAATTAAAATGAACCCTTTCATGCATAGTGGTCACTCCAGTGGACAGCTGTTCAAAATTGGTTCTCTTGAATAATCATGGATTTTGTTACTTTAGTTCCAGATCAGCCAACTCAGTGGACACTTATGCACCATCCCATAATAATACACTGACATTCAGACC
>NC_043966.1:54871973-54889473 GCF_902148855.1 Sphaeramia orbicularis
GAGCTGTCCAACCACCTCGGTGACTTCAGCTTGGGTGATGGACGAGTCCACCTCTGAGACCTCAGCCTATGCTTCTTCTATGGAAGACGTAGCAGTGGGATTGAGGAGATCCTCGAAGTATTCCTTCCACCGCCCGACAACATCCCCAGCCGAGGTCAGCAGCTCCCCACTTCCACTGTAAACAGTGTTGATGGCGCACTGCTTTCCCCTCCTGAGGCGCCGGATGGTTTGCCAGAATTTCCTCAAGGCCGACCGATAGTCCTCCTCCATGGCCTCCCCAAACTCCACCCAGACCCGAGTTTTTGCCTCCACAACCGCCTGGGCTGCAGCACGCTTGGCCTTCCGGTACCCATCAGCTGCCTCGGGAGTCCCACAGGCCAACAAGGCCCGATAAGACTCCTTCTTCAGCTTGACGGCATCCCTTACTTCCGGGGTCCACCACTAGGTTCGGGGATTGCCGCCACGACAGGCACCGGAGACCTTGCGACCACAGCTCCGAGCAGCTGCTTCGACAATGGAGGTGGAGAACATGGTCCACTCGGACTCAATGTCCCCAGCCTCCCCCGGGATCTGGGAGAAGCTCTCCCGGAGGTAGGAGTTGAAAACCACACTGACATTGAGTTCCGCCAGACGTTCCCAACAGACCCTCACAACACGTTTGGGCCTGCCGAGTCGGTCCGGTTTCCTCCTTCGCCAGCGGATCCAACTCACCACCAGGTGGTGATCGGTTGACAGCTCTGCCCCTCTCTTCACCCGAGTGTCCAAAACACGCGGCCGGAGGTCTGATGATACGACAACGAAGTCGATCATCGACCTCCGGCCTAGGGTGTCCTGGTGCCAAGTGCACTTATGGACATCCCTGTGTTCAAACACGGTGTTTGTTATGGACAAACTGTGACTAGCACAGAAGTCCAGTAACAGAACACCACTCGGGTTCAGATCAGGGAGGCCGTTCCTCCCCATCACCCCCCTCCAGGTCTCACTGTTGTTGCCCACGTGGGCATTGAAGTCACCCAGGAGAACAATGGAGTCCCCAGTCGGAGCACCATCCAGCACCCCTCCCAGGGACCCCAAGAAGGCCGGGTACTCTGCACTGCTGTTCGGCCCATAGGCCCAGACAACAGTGAGGCACCTGTCCCCGACCCGAAGGCGCAGGGACGCGACCCTCTCGTTCACCGGGGTGAACTCCAACACATGGCGGCTGAGCTGAGGGGCTATGAGAAAGCCCACACCAGCCCGCCGCCTCTCACCGTGGGCAACGCCAGAGAAGTGGAGAGTCCTGCCCCTTTCGAGGGGTTGGGTTCCAGAGCCCAAGCTGTGTGTGGAGGTGAGCCCGACTATATCTAGACAGTATCTCTCAACCTCCCTCACAAGCTCCGGCTCCTTCCCCCCCAGCGAAGTGACATTCCATGTCCCAAGAGCTAGACTCCGTGTCCGGGGATCTGGTTGTCGGACTCCCTGCCTTCGATTGTCACCCAATCCACACTGCACCCGGCCCCTATGATTCCCTCGATGGGTGGTGAGTCCATCGGAGACATATTTGAAATCAATCAATAAAAAAACCAAAAACATTTAGACATCTGCTGAGACCATGAACCTTTGAAACCCTCAGCCTAAACTGTCCACTCTGTATTCCATGGACAGGATGGTCGTTAGCTTAACAAAGACACCAATTATGGTGAGGAGCTGTTGGGCTGGTCCAGTTGTCAGGCTGCTCATGTTTGTCTGACTGTTGACTCTGTTAATTTGGAAAGAACTAGGTCACAGAGTGTCTTAGAGGTCAACTCCATTAATGACTCATTAAAAACAGGATTATTTTAGAACAGCCATACTTGGATTTTAGCAGCAAAAACCCAGAATCCTGCCAAAGGGTGGTCCTACCAGCAGACCCACCAGTCCCACATGTGTCCTCTGTCAGGTATGAGAGTATCACTAAAAGTACTCAGACAGGTCACATGGGCCTGAGGGGCGGTTCCCCATGGGCCCCACCAGCACAGAAGCCCCATGCTGATCTGTGTATGTTAACCCTTCAGTGACCCTTGTATCATATATGATACATACCCATCAAAGGCGTAGTTATTTCACTTAATACTAATTTAAGTTCTTTTCTGCTTTTTTCAATTATTTAAAATTGTGTTTATTTTGTACTTGAATATCTCGGTCATTTAATGTAGATTTTATTTGTACCTCCACCAGGAGGTACTGTGATCACTTTGCTTTGTGTGTGTGTTTGTTTGTTTGTTTGTTTGTTTGTTTGTTAGGAAGATAACTCAAAAAGTTATGGATGGATTTTAAGGAAATTTTCAGGAAATGTTGATACTGGCACAAGGAAGAAATGATTCAATTTTGGTGGTGATCGCAGGTGGGTGGGTGGGTCGGGGGGGGACAGATCTGTCTTGGTGGAGGTCTGCGCTTTCCAAGTGCTTTTCTTGTGTTGTACTAGAATTTCATTCATTCATTCATTCATTCATTCATTCATCTTCTGAAGCCACTTTATCCTCACTAGGGTCATGGGGGCGGAGCCTATCCCAGCTACTTATGGGCAAAGGCGGGGTTCACCCTGGACAGTAGGGCTGTGCATCGGCAAGACTCTGGTGATACAATACAAATCACAATACTAGGATCACAATACAATATATCATGATATATCCTGATACTGTTAAAAAGGTAATTTTTTGTTTGTTTCTTTTTTTTAATGATTATTTCCTGGAAGAATTGAATTCCAGCAGAAATCTGCCCAAATCCTAAACACATTTGTATTTGATCCCAACAGGATCTAATGTTCTATCACCAAATGTTCAAACTATGTTCAAACTGAAATTCTGTTTTCCAGACATTCCAGTTTCAGATCCTGTTCAAATGTTCAGATTCTATTAGTTCACAACTAACATCAGAACAGGATTTGAGTTCAATCCCAACAAAAGAACAAACATTATTGAATAAAATAGTGTGAAAGAAGAATAAATAAAATAAAAACAAAAATGAACCTCCACAATATCTGCATTTGAATAAATTCCTTAAAATATCCATACAGTACTTTTTAATATTGATAAATTATTGTGAAATGAAATATTGCGATATATTGCAGAACCCATATTTTCTTCCAGCCCTATGGACAGGTCATGTCAGGGCTGAACACATAGAGACAAACAACCACTGTCACATTCACACCTGTGGGTGATTTACATTAAAACCACTTAACCTATCAGTGCATGTGTTTGAATGGTGGGAGGAGCCAGAGTACCAGAGAGAACCCACGCAGACACAGGGAGAACATACAAACTCCACACAGAAACATTTTACGTCCCTTATATTTTGTACTAAAATTTTTAAATAATATTTTTTTTTACAGATTTTTTAATTTTTTGTACTAGAATTGGTACAGAAAATGTATTTGTGACTCTTTGACATCTGTATTCCAGAATGTTCAAATGTCCCTCAGTGTTCATGTGCATGATGGAGAACAACTGTACAACTGTTCTTTTTAAAAGTGTGGGAGACTTTTGTGACGAATTTTTCATCAGATCTGTCAAACCTCAGTCAGGCCTCAGTCTGTCTGTCATTACTCACCTGAATCTCTTGCATTACGGTGAACAGTTTGGAAGGCCATCCACCAGAAACAAACCCGTATGTTTACATTCAGTGGGGTACATTCAGAAGGTAACTCAGGCATCTGAGGAATTTTTTTGTCGTGATGTGCATTGTGGGAAACGAAGGTTTGCGCTGCCGCTGCAGGGATTTTCACACAGCCGCTGAACCTCCCCTTCCCACAATGCACATCGTGACAAAAAAATTCCAAAGATGCCCGAGTTACCTTCTGGCACTGAATGTAAACACATGGTTTGTTTCAGGTGGATGACACGAAGAAACTGTTCACCGTAATGCAAGAGATTCAGGTGAGTAATGACAGACAGACTGACAGATTCATGATACTGAGGATAGGACTGAGGTTTGACAGATTAGATGAAAAATTCGTCACAAAAGTCTCCTGCACCTTTAAAGACTGAAGCTTGTCAAACATGTGCTTCGTACTCAACAGGACAGCCTGGTTTGAAGTGGCTTTGACTTCTGTTCATGGAAAATGACGTCCTGAAGCCCACTGACTTCCATCCAGTCCTAACTCCTGTGCGTGGCAGTGGGGGGGGGCCAGTAGACTGCTTTGCCTGGGGTCCAGTCCCACTGGTCTGCACACAGCTGAGGCCCACACCGTGCATAATACTGGTGTGTGTGTGCATGATACAGACGGAGGGAAAGTCCTGGTGTTTGCAGAGACAACAGGCCCAGACACACACACACACACACAGACACACACACACACACAGACACACACACACAGACACACACACAGACACACACACACACACACAGACACACACACACACACACCTAGACACACAGACAGACACACACACACACACACACACACACACAGACACACACACAGACACACACACACACACACACACACAGACACACACACACACACACACAGACACACACACACACAGACACACACACAGACACACACACACACACAGACACACACACACACACACCTAGACACACAGACAGACACACACACACACACACACAGACAGACACACACACAGACACACACATACACACACAGACACACACACACACACACACAGACAGACACACACACAGACACACACACAGACACACACACACACAGACACACACACACACACAGACACACACACACACACACACACACAGACACACACACACAGACACACACACAGACACACACACACACACACACACAGACACACACACACAGACACACACACACACACACAGACAGACACACAGACAGACACACACACAGACACACACATACACACACAGACACACACACACACACAGACAGACACACACACACACACACAGACAGACACAGACACACACACAGACACACACACAGACACACACATACACACACAGACACACACACACACACAGACAGACACACACACACACACACAGACAGACACACACACACACACACCTATACTGGTATGGGTGGTTTGCAAGGTCATTTTACACATACCTGAGCAGATCATGGTATAAGGGGACACCCCTTTCCTGTGATGCTACTGCTTTGAAAAACATATCAAACATTTTTATTCGATTCAACTAAGATACATCCCACTTCAAATTTTAACTTTGAGCTTCCCACTCCATGATATGAAATATCTGACATTTTAGTGGTTTACGGAGACGCGTCAAAAACAGGGTTTATGAGGACATGCATGGCTTAAGAGGACTGTTGATTTTACAACACACATACCTCATAAAAAACAGGTTTAAAAGGACAGACATGGGTTAGGAGGACGAACTCAACACAACACACATACATGGAAAAGAACAGTTTAAAAAGGACAGACATGGGTTAGGAGGACAAACTCAGCACAACACACATACATGGAAAAGAACAGTTTAAAAAGGACAGACATGCATTAGGAGGACAAACTCAACACAACACACATACATGAAAAAGAACAGTTTAAAAAGGACAGACATGGGTTAGGAGGACAAACTCAACACAACACACATACATGGAAAAGAACAGTTTAAAAAGGACAGACATGGGTTAGGAGGACAAACTCAGCACAACACACATACATGGAAAAGAACAGTTTAAAAAGGACAGACATGGGTTAGGAGGACAAACTCAACACAACACACATACATGGAAAAGAACAGTTTAAAAAGGACAGACATGCATTAGGAGGACAAACTCAACACAACACACATACATGGAAAAGAACAGTTTAAAAAGGACAGACATGGGTTAGGAGGACAAACTCACACAACACACATACATGGAAAAGAACAGTTTAAAAAGGACAGACATGGGTTAGGAGGACAAACTCAACACAACACACATACATGGAAAAGAACAGTTTAAAAAGGACAGACATGCATTAGGAGGACAAACTCAACACAACACACATACATGAAAAAGAACAGTTTAAAAGGACAGACATGGGTTAGGAGGACAAACTCAACACAACACACATACATGGAAAAGAACAGTTTAAAAAGGACAGACATGGGTTAGGAGGACAAACTCAACACAACACACATACATGGAAAAGAACAGTTTAAAAAGGACAGACATGGGTTAGGAGGACAAACTCAACACAACACACATACATGGAAAAGAACAGTTTTTAAAGGGTATATTTGATTGAAAAGACAACAGATGCTGCAGTAAACAGCTGCTTTTTTCCCTCATGTATGTATGGGGGGGGGGCTGAAAAGTTCATAGCCCGACTAAGAAGGAGTTCTTCCACAGCAATGAAACTGTGCATTCATTAAATTCAACCTCTCCTGATACTAACTGCATGGTTTCCTTCCAGATAAACCCACACTGGATAAATAATTTAGGACTTTCAAAAGTAGAACCAGAGACATTTCATGAACCATCTGTGGCACCGTGGTCTTATTGAATGTCTGCAGAAAAAGGGGTTAGCCCCCAAGGACATTCATACTGACATGGTTGCTATAGGAGATGATGCTCCAGCTTTATCAACTGTGCAAAACTGGGAAGAGGAATTCAAGAGGGGTAGGGACAATGAGGGAGGGGTGAAAAGCAAGCATTTTCATGAAATGTCTGTAGTACTACTGCTCAAAGTCCTAAATTATTTATCCAATGTGGGTTTATCTGGATGGAAACCATGCAGTTAGTATCAGGAAAGTTTGAATTTAATGTATGCCCAGTTTCATTGCTGTGGAAGAACTCTTTCTTAGTCAGGCTATGAACTTTTCAGCCCCCCCTCGTATGTATACATTAAGCATCTCCCAACCCTTAAAGAAAACACGGAAGTGTCATTAGGGCTGTGCAATTAATCGAAATTCAATTACGATTTCGATTATTACACACAACAATTACAAAAATTATGTAATTGAGAAAAAACGATTATTAATTTTGAGTCATTTTAATTCACGCGCACGCAAGCTCGCATGAGCTGCTCTGCCCCGCCCCCCTCTAAGCTACTGCTGCCAGCTAGCCGGCAGGTCCACCCCAAGAGGAAAGTTGGACCAGCGGTCTGGAAAAACGGCAGGAGAATCACAGCAGAAGTGCTTGGTAAACAAAAAAGGCAAGTCCAATTCAATTGTATGGAATCACTTTGGGTTTGATGAAGAAGACGAAGAGCAAAAACACATCATGTGCAAAAAGTGTTTGGTAGTTGTGTCCGCACCGACCGCTAACACAACAAACCTTTTTAACCATCTGAAGTTTAACCACCGCCACCTTTATCATATTCTTTATCTTATGAAAAACTAAAACGCATAAAAAAAACTTTGTCCGCAATGCAATCTTCAGTCTCCGAATCTCTTTACGCTGCAACTCCCGTATTAACCTAACCCTAACCCGTATAACCCTAACGTGCGTATTCTATAGGGTGTCCCATAAGTCTCCATACACAGGAAAAAGAAACGTTTCTTGATATAAACCATTTTTATGTCTATAATATGCTCTATATGACTGCCATTTTGTCGGGAACACATTTCAATGCGTGTCCTCCACTGCTGAAGAACTATAAAGAAGAAATATAAAGAAATACATGTTAGAACCATATGTATTATGTGTCCTATGTATGGAGACTTATGGGACACCCTGTAGATGGCTGATGTATACAGAAGGCCTGAACTGAAACCTCACGGCACGCCACTGAATTTACTATGTTTCATACTACATTGAACATACTTGAATTTATAATTTGCACTTTACGTGAGTTTTTTTTTTTTTATTGCTACAGTTCTATGGCAAGTCTATAGCAGTTTAATTCCAGTGCACTATTTGTTTACAAAAGGAAACATACTTGAATTTACAGTACACTTATTTGATTTCAAAGATTTTTTTGTTTCGTACAAAAGTGAACATACTTTGTTTTAGTGGTTAAAAGCTTTATTTATGTTTAAAGAGTATATTGTACATTGTTTTGCAAGAAAAAACTAAACAACTTTAAGGTTAACAAATAATCGTTTTTAATAATCGTGATTTCAATTATTGCTAAAATAATCGTGATTTTTTTTTTTCTATAATCGAGCAGCCCTAAGTGTCATTATGAGGGCGACACAGTGGTGCACTGGATAGCACTCATTCCTCACAGCAAGAAGGTCCTGGGTTTGATTCTGACACCAGTCAACCTGCTGTGTGTTTGCGGAGTTTGCCTGTGTCTGTGTGGGTTCTCTCCGGGTACTGTGGCTTCCTCAAACCATCCAAAGACATGCACTGATAGGTTCATCTAAATTGTCCATAGGTGTGAATGTAACAGTGACTGCTTATCTCTGTAAGTGATGAACCCTGCCTTCACCCGTAAGTAGCTGGGATAGACTCCAGACCCCCGTGACCCTAGTGAGGATAAAGCAGATTCAGAAAATGAATAAATGATATGCAGCCATATATACAGGGTGGGGAAGCAAAATTTACAATATTTTGAGGCAGGGATTGAAAAACAGCATATGACCAACTAGTTTATTGAAAGTCATGAGAATTTATTTGCCACAAGAAAATTTACATAATAGAAAATGTTTTTATTCTACAGGGTGGGGAAGCAAAATTTACAATGAACATTTAGTTGTTTTTTCTCAGCAGGCACTACGTCAATTGTTTTGAAACCAAACATATATTGATGTCATAATCATACCTAACACTATTATCCATACCTTTTCAGAAACTTTTGCCCATATGAGTAATCAGGAAAGCAAACGTTAAAGAGTGTGTGATTTGCTGAATGCACTCGTCACACCAAAGGAGATTTCAAAAATAGTTGGAGTGTCCATAAAGACTGTTTATAATGGAAAGAAGAGAATGACTATGAGCAAAACTATTACCAGAAAGTCTGGAAGATACTATTAAAGAAGAATGGGAGAAGTTGTCACCCCAATATTTGAGGAACACTTGTGCAAGTTTCAGGAAGCGTGTGAAGGCAGTTATTGAGAAAGAAGGAGGACACATAGAATAAAAACATTTTCTATTATGGACATTTTCTTGTGGCAAATAAATTCTCATGACTTTCAATAAACTAATTGGTCATACAGTCTTTCAATCCCTGCCTCAAAATATTGTACATTTTGCTTCCCCACCCTGTATTGTGTCCTCCTTCTTTCTCAATAACTGCCTTCACACGCTTCCTGAAACTTGCGCAAGTGTTCCTCAAATATTGGGGTGACAACTTCTCCCATTCTTCTTTAATAGTATCTTCCAGACTTTCTGGTAATAGTTTTGCTCATAGTCATTCTCTTCTTTCCATTATAAACAGTCTTTATGGACACTCCAACTATTTTTGAAATCTCCTTTGGTGTGACGAGTGCATTCAGCAAATCACACACTCTTTGACGTTTGCTTTCCTGATTACTCATATGGGCAAAAGTTTCTGAAAAGGTATGGATAATAGTGTTAGGTATGATTATGACATCAGTATATGTTTGGGTTCAAAACAACTGACGTAGTGTCTGCTGAGAAAAAACAACTAAATGTTCACTGTAAATTTTGCTTCCCCACCCTGTACATTTATGTCAGCCTATGTTTCAAAACTTGTATTTAACAAATATAAATTTTAACACAAACACAAAGCAGTGCAAAACTGACTTTATTGCATTTAAGTGCAAACAAATGTATACCCAAAAAAATTAAACTTTTTGAGTACAAAGGTTGGTATTAACGTACAAAGATAAAATCAATATTTTCACAAATGTAAAGTGAACATCATTGAATGTCAATAAAACAATTTTCATTAACAATTACCAAGAAAATTATTTGAATTATATATTTTCACCAATCATTTGCACATTTCTTGAAGAAAAAGACCAGAATGCATGCCCACAGGAAAATGCTATTGGTCAAGTGTCGCTCTTTGGTAGCTCAGAAGTGCTTCTCACTGATAAGATACCATGGTTTGAGATAAAAAGGAGAAAGAGAAAAAGCATCTATTAATAGATGATGGACATGAATCTTAATAGAGACTCAAGTAAGACAAAACAGAGATCTCACTTTGAACTAATGAACATCTCAAACACATTTATCTCCAAAACATGGAGGATCTCAGCTTTGTCTTTAAAAATAAGTTATTCATCTATACTACTGGTCAAAAGTTTTAGAACACCACAATTTTTCCAGTTTTGTATTGAAATTCAAGCAGTTGAAGTCCAATGAACAGCTTGAAATGGTACAAAGGTAAGCGGTGAACTGCCAGAGGGAAAAAAAAAATAAAATAGGTAAGGTTAAATAAAACTGAAAAATAATGTACATTTCAGAATTATACAAAAAGGCGAACAAGAAATGGGTGAACAACTGAAAGCAGTTCTGCAGCAATGGAGGTTGATCAAGCCTGGAAAGTTGGTGGTTCAATTCCTCCAGGTGTCCCAATGTTTGTGAATTCCTTCAACCCCTTATGTCTGCAGAAAAGTAGTGTTGAACACACTTTGGTAGCATACCGTTGGAGCATTATTGGAACAGTATTGGACTGCAGAAAGTAGTGTGTTACTATAAAAATGGAAAAGAGGAAAAGGTAATGAACCACAGAAGAGAAACAGAGCATCAGAAGAGTGAAAAATGTAAGTGTGTCCTCCAGAGAAATGTCCAAGAAAGTCCAGGTGTCAGTCAGTCCAGTTTCCTTCACCATCCAAAGGCACTGAAACTGGACTGGGAAATGCAGACAGAAGAGGTCTGGAAGAACCAAAGACACAACAGAATCAGAAGACAAGTCTATGACAGTCAACAGCTGGAGTGAGAGGAGACTGACAGGACAACAGCTGAAAGCACAGTGAAGATAGAGGAGGAGTAAGCAAGTCTGAGTTTACACTGGGAACACAAGACTTCCAGTTGCAGGTTTGATCAGTCCATAACACTTTCTTCCAGTCTTCAGTAGTTCCACTGGCGGTGTTTCATGGTCCAGGCAAGCCTCTTTTTCTTATTCTGAAGTATCAGCAATGGCTTTGGCTGCAACTGGACCCATCAAACCTGCAACTGGAAGTCTTGTGTTCCCAGTGTAAACTCAGACTTGCTTACTCCTCCTCTATCTTCACTGTGCTTTCAGCTGTTGTCCTGTCAGTCTCCGATCACTCTAACTGTTGAATCTCATAAACTTGTCTTCTGATTCTGTTGTCTTTGCTTCTTCCAGACCTCTTCCTGTCTGCATTTCCCAGTCCAGTTTCTGAGTGCCTTTGGATGGTAAAGGAAACTGGACTGAGTGACACCTGGACTTTCTTGGACATTTCTCTGGAGACCTCCATTTTTAAATGTTCTGATGCTCTGTCTCTCTTCTATGGTTCATTGCCTTTTCCTCTTTTCCATTTTTATAGTAACACACTACTTTCTGCAGTCCAATACTGTTCAAATAATGCTCCAACGGTATGGTACCAAAGTTCTACTGACACAGGGGGTTGAAGGAATTCACAAACGTTGGGACACCTGGAGGAATTGGTAGCACCAACTTTCCAGGCTTGATCAACCTCCATTGCTGCAGAACTGCTTTCAGTTGTTCACCCATTTCTTGATCTCCTTTTTGTATAATTCTGAAATGTACATTATTTTTAGTTTATTTTAACCTTACCTTTTTTTTTTTTTTTTTAACCTCTGGTAGTTCACTGCTTACCTTTGTACCATTTCAAGCTGTTCATTGGACTTGAACTGCTTGAATTTCAAAACAAAACTGGAAAAATTGGGGTGTTCTAAAACTTTTGACTGGTAGTGTATCCATTTCTATAGTGTGAATGTGAGAGTAAAAAAATAATGGATCCATAATGTAAAGCACTTTGGGTGCCTTGAAAAGAACTAAAGAAATCTAATCCATTATTATTATTATTATTATTATTATTATTATTATTATTATTATAACAGGTAAATTACAGTGCTTGTCTTGTCCTGTCTCCTAGTTGTCCCTGACAAATCAATCAGGATCCTCCACGCTCCTACTACTACATAGTTCTCAGAAGAACTGAGGAAAGTCAGTTCTTCTGAGAACTCCCACTGTTCCTGTGTGTATCATACACAGAGTCACTCATTGTTTGTCAGGACGGGGAGGTTTATCAGGACAGGTGGGGGATGGGAGGGATTTGCCATTTACTCTGTACTGAAGAATGAGTCTGTGTGTGTGTACGCAGTGATAAAACCATGGTTTAGAAAGACAGCACGTTTTAGTTAAGAGCATAACATTACTCTAAGACAGATGACAACAAGAGCAGCATTTTGAGCAATAATATTTTCATTAGTGAAACCAAAACCAACCTGTATGGACGGATCAGCATCCTCACTGAACTCCACTACTGGAACAGTCTGATATTTACTCGATGATGTCCTGTTAAGGCTGTCATGTACTGCACCTGTGGAAGAAACAAAAGATAACATGTTTAAGCTCACCATCACTGACCACTGTTTGTACAATAAGCAAATAATTCAGACTGATAATGCTGATTAGTAAATGTTGGTATGGACACATCACTAGTGTTTATATAGAAGTAACCTCCATGTCAATTAGTAAATGTTGGTAAATGTTATTAGTGGTTCTAGGTAGAACTACCTGAGAACTCCCACTGTTCCTGTGTGTATCATACACAGAGTCACTCATTGTTTGTCAGGACTGGGAGGTTTATCAGGACAGGTGGGGGATGGGAGGGATTTGCCATTTACTCTGTACTGAAGAATGAGTCTGTGTGTGTGTACGCAGTGATAAAACCATGGTTTAGAAAGACAGCACGTTTTAGTTAAGAGCATAACATTACTCTAAGACAGATGACAACAAGAGCAGCATTTTGAGCAATAATATTTTCATTAGTGAAACCAAAACCAACCTGTATGGACGGATCAGCATCCTCACTGGACTCCACTACTGGAACAGTCTGATATTTACTCGATGATGTCCTGTTTAGGCTGTCATGTACTGCACCAGTGGAAGAAACAAAAGATAACATGTTTAAGCTCACCATCACTGACCACTGTTTGTACAATAAGAAAATAATTCAGACTGATAATGCTGATTAGTAAATGTTGGTATGGACACATCACTAGTGTTTATATAGAAGTAACCTCCATGTTGATTAGTAAATGTTGGTATGGACACATCACTAGTGTTTATACAGAAGTAACCTCCATGTTGATTAGTAAATGTTGGTACGGACACATCACTAGTGTTTATATAGAAGTAACCTCCATGTTGATTAGTAAATGTTGGTACGGACACATCACTAGTGTTTATATAGAAGTAACCTCCATGTTGATTAGTAAACGTTGGTATGGACACATCACTAGTGTTTATATAGAAGTAACCTCCATGTTGATTAGTAAATGTTGGTACGGACACATCACTAGTGTTTAGACAGAAGTAACCTCCATGTTGATTAGTAAATGTTGGTATGGACACATCACTAGTGTTTATATAGAAGTAACCTCCATGTTGATTAGTAAATGTTGGTACGGACACATCACTAGTGTTTATATAGAAGTAACCTCCATGTTGATTAGTAAATGTTGGTACGGACACATCACTAGTGTTTATATAGAAGTAACCTCCATGTTGATTAGTAAATGTTGGTATGGACACATCACTAGTGTTTATATAGAAGTAACCTCCATGTTGATTAGTAAATGTTGGTACGGACACATCACTAGTGTTTATATAGAAGTAACCTCCATGTTGATTAGTAAATGTTGGTAAATGTTATTAGTGGTTCTAGGTAGAACTACCTGAGAACTCCCACTGTTCCTGTGTGTATCATACACAGAGTCACTCATTGTTTGTCAGGACGGGGAGGTTTATCAGGACAGGTGGGGGATGGGAGGGATTTGCCATTTACTCTGTACTGAAGAATGAGTCTGTGTGTGTGTACGCAGTGATAAAACCATGGTTTAGAAAGACAGCACGTTTTAGTTAAGAGCATAACATTACTCTAAGACAGATGACAACAAGAGCAGCATTTTGAGCAATAATATTTTCATTAGTGAAACCAAAACCAACCTGTATGGACGGATCAGGATCCTCACTGAACTCCACTACTGGAACAGTCTGATATTTACTCGACGATGTCCTGTTAAGGCTGTCATGTACTGCACCTGTGGAAGAAACAAAAGATAACATGTTTAAGCTCACCATCACTGACCACTGTTTGTACAATAAGCAAATAATTCAGACTGATAATGCTGATCAGTAAATGTTGGTATGGACACATCACTAGTGTTTATATAGAAGTAACCTCCATGTTGATTAGTAAATGTTGGTATGGACACATCACTAGTGTTTATACAGAAGTAACCTCCATGTTGATTAGTAAATGTTGGTACGGACACATCACTAGTGTTTATATAGAAGTAACCTCCATGTTGATTAGTAAATGTTGGTACGGACACATCACTAGTGTTTATATAGAAGTAACCTCCATGTTGATTAGTAAACGTTGGTATGGACACATCACTAGTGTTTATATAGAAGTAACCTCCATGTTGATTAGTAAATGTTGGTACGGACACATCACTAGTGTTTAGACAGAAGTAACCTCCATGTTGATTAGTAAATGTTGGTATGGACACATCACTAGTGTTTATATAGAAGTAACCTCCATGTTGATTAGTAAATGTTGGTACGGACACATCACTAGTGTTTATATAGAAGTAACCTCCATGTTGATAAGTAAATGTTGGTACGGACACATCACTAGTGTTTATATAGAAGTAACCTCCATGTTGATTAGTAAATGTTGGTACGGACACATCACTAGTGTTTATATAGAAGTAACCTCCATGTTGATTAGTAAATGTTGGTATGGACACATCACTAGTGTTTATATAGAAGTAACCTCCATGTTGATTAGTAAATGTTGGTATGGACACATCACTAGTGTTTATATAGAAGTAACCTCCATGTTGATTAGTAAATGTTGGTACGGACACATCACTAGTGTTTATATAGAAGTAACCTCCATGTTGATTAGTAAATGTTGGTATGGACACATCACTAGTGTTTATATAGAAGTAACCTCCATGTTGATTAGTAAATGTTGGTACGGACACATCACTAGTGTTTATATAGAAGTAACCTCCATGTTGATTAGTAAATGTTGGTAAATGTTATTAGTGGTTCTAGGTAGAACTACCTGAGAACTCCCACTGTTCCTGTGTGTATCATACACAGAGTCACTCATTGTTTGTCAGGACGGGGAGGTTTATCAGGACAGGTGGGGGATGGGAGGGATTTGCCATTTACTCTGTACTGAAGAATGAGTCTGTGTGTGTGTACGCAGTGATAAAACCATGGTTTAGAAAGACAGCACGTTTTAGTTAAGAGCATAACATTACTCTAAGACAGATGACAACAAGAGCAGCATTTTGAGCAATAATATTTTCATTAGTGAAACCAAAACCAACCTGTATGGACGGATCAGGATCCTCACTGAACTCCACTACTGGAACAGTCTGATATTTACTCGACGATGTCCTGTTAAGGCTGTCATGTGCTGCACCTGGGGAAGAAACAAAAGATAACATGTTTAAGCTCACCATCACTGACCACTGTTTGTACAATAAGCAAATAATTCAGACTGATAATGCTGATCAGTAAATGTTGGTATGGACACATCACTAGTGTTTATATAGAAGTAACCTCCATGTTGATTAGTAAATGTTGGTATGGACACATCACTAGTGTTTATATAGAAGTAACCTCCATGTTGATTAGTAAATGTTGGTATGGACACATCACTAGTGTTTATATAGAAGTAACCTCCATGTTGATTAGTAAATGTTGGTACGGACACATCACTAGTGTTTATATAGAAGTAACCTCCATGTTGATTAGTAAATGTTGGTACGGACACATCACTAGTGTTTATATAGAAGTAACCTCCATGTTGATTAGTATTCTTCCACAGAAAATCATTTACCTGAATTGAAGACAGGTGGACTTGGTCCTTTGCCTCCAAGCTGTGGAAGAAGACTGGGAGCTGTTGTAGAGGTGGCCTGTGAACAGAGGGAGAGGAAGAGTAAATGCACCGAACAGGAGATCAAATCAAATCTTATAAGGGGAAGTCTCGATGAGTTGACAGGGAACAACAAGTACTAAATCAAAAAAATTCTGAGCTTTTTTTGAACACATGAAAGTGTTGCTGAAGACTACTGTCCTTTTTTTTTTTTTTTTTTTTTAATTTTTGTCTTCATCCATGGAAGGTTTTTCCCACCATAGTCATAGGTAATCTCCTCACATGCACTTATGTCTTTTATGGCAAACAGACACAGGTGAGGAGTGCCTTCCAGAACAGTCATTTTCATTTTTGCATTTGGATCCTGGCTGTCATTGAACAGCCGTCCAAAAGATCCATCCTCAGCTGATGCATCAATGCTTTCAAAATGAAATTTGAAACAAAACAAAACAAAAACTTTACAATTATGTAAGAGAAACTAAAAGATAACGCACTTGCAACTGACATGTGTACACTGAAGAAATCATAAAATTGTATCTTTTAGTGGCAAAATAATTCTATGTGGATAAAAGGTATGAGAAAGAAATATCTGCAGTTGCACCTACCAGTAATTATTACCGTTGTGGCAGAAATGATACACATAGTCTGCATTTGCTTTACTGGGATTTTCATTTCCTTTATGAAGTTTTCCTGTGTACTCAACAATGAATTTGCCTTTTTCAAAGATGGATTTTGTGAAAATGCCACATCCTGGCGATAATGAAATAAACTGCTGTTAGAATATCAGGAAGTGAGCAACTGGAATTTACAATTAAAAGTACATTTTAAACAAATATATTATAACTGCTGAAATTAAATAACAAGCCAGCTTTTCACTTACTCAGAAATGCCCTTTACTCTTTCAAAATATGGCAAAAATTATTAATGCTGATGCTCAATATCATTATTTCACATAAAAATACTGAATTTATTTCAGGTGACATTTTTTACATCACACAGATGTACTGTGATAGATGGCAACAGCACCCTGACAAATCTGCAAATATTTATGTCAGGTTGTCATTTTATAGAAAGCATTATAAACTTATAGCTCTATGTATGTAAGCATGTATGAAAAACAACTACTTACACCGAAAAATCCATAATGGAACTATCAAAGTTCATGTGTGAATGTGTGGATGCATTAAATAAAAAGATAAATACAGATAATATACCAAACACCCACTTAAAAGACATACCTTTAATGTTGTCTGTGAATCTGATTTCCAGATTTGTCACTGGACTTCCAGTGATGGCGTCCTGCGCATCCTTTAGCGGATCAACTCTGACCCTTTTGGATCTGGATGTCACTATAACAAAATATGGGATCAGAATCATATTAATTCACCAAGTAACAGAGACAAGAACCGCTATTTGATTGACAGCCGTCAGACTGCAGCAGGGAGGAAGCCTGAGCAAACGTGTTTTAGCAGCTGATTTGGTTTGAAAACTCAGATAAAATTACATGATCGTTAAAGCCAAAGAACAGATCTACATGATCGTCGCCTGGCCGTGA
>NC_043966.1:54894473-54918345 GCF_902148855.1 Sphaeramia orbicularis
AGTCAGCTACTCTGGTTCAATCCACACATGACACTAAGAAGAACGTCTGGCATGTAAATGAATACAGGTGAAATACTTTTGAATACAAATTGAAAACTTTTGATGAAAATACTGATTTTTTGACACCACAAGACAGGCTGGACATTTACACAGTGGACCTGTGTTCAACAATCAAAGGGGCGGGGCCACAGCGCAGCAGATAGTAGGATGTAGAAACACCCCGTCATAAATACCCCGAGCATAGCGGTGTTGGATCTCAAAAGAACAATGGAGGATGAAGAGAGTGCAGCCATGTTGATTTGTTTAAATGTTCTCATGGATAGAGTCTTCCGGCCCAGGTGCGTTCTTCTGTGGTTTTCCTGTCTCCTCCATAGTCTCTGTCTGTGTTTGTGGACAGTTCCACATACAGGTGTGGACTACCTATGACACTGTTGAACCCAGCTGGACCGGTTCCACCTGGACGCACAGATTTATGGAAACCATACGAGCCTGGACCACAAACTGTTAGAGTCCACTAAAGACAAAGACCAGGGGCCTCATGTATAAAGACTTGCGTGGATTTCATAACTAAACCTGGCGTACGTCCAAATCCAGAAAAGTCTGAACACACAAAAAAATCCAGATGTACAAAACTGAGCGTACGCCTGAATCCAAGTACATTTCCTTTATTCATCTCAATCAGCTGGAATTGAGCACATATGTTGGAGTACCTGACTCCTCCCTCTCCACGCCCACATTTAAATATGCAAATCAGTATAAACAGGGTCTGCAGGTGGGATTCCCTCTGGGATTCCCCTGTCTGCAGGATCAGACGATGATGTCAAGGTGGATGCGAAGCGGAGGATGAAACAGGCGGAAGAAGAAAAGAGACGAACTGAGACTGAGCAGAAAGTGGACGATACTGTGGGTGACACTGTTCTCACAGGACTGACGCCGATCAGCCCCAAAGTAAATATAGATTTAGTATTAGTGTCAGTCACACATGAGTTCATTCTATGGGTCATACACAGTCTGATCACAGCCGAACTAGATAAAGGTTCATGTGTGATCATGTCAGGAAATCAAAGAGGAAATCACAGACTTTGACTCATGTTTAATCACTCACATTATTATTTTCCAACAGTGAGACAGCAGACGCTCAGACCCAGGACCATCCTCCTGTCACAGAGGCTTCTGTTGACTCCAGTGTTAGCCGGTCCTCTGGTCCACCACAGCCCACTGCTGATGCCCATCTGACTGGTGTCCAGAACACCTACATGGGTCTATACTGACCCGAGTCACATTAGGACATCGAGAGGACAATGGGCGGAGTCAATGAGCGACTGGACCGACTAATAAATGTTCTCACAGACATGAACACTGCATTAAATGCATTTATCAACCAGTGAATTTTATGTCCTTGTCTCTTTGCTGTTGCTGAATGTCCATCTCGGCAGGATTGGCACTGATGGATACAGGGTCTAATTGGTTCTGGTTCTGGTTCTGGTGGTGGATGTGCTGCTCTGACAGCAGGATGACGTGTCTGTGTGTTCATTGTTCTTCTGTGTATCTCCCATGTGCACATCAATCAGAGGAATGACCTTTGTCACATTATTAACAGTTTCCCAGTGTCTCCTCTAAGTGTCTCCAATGGTTCCAAAGCACTAGAAACGTGCGTACTCCAGCTGTGGAGTTGGCGTGAAGGAGCGCACATTTCCACGGTCACTTCACTCTTTATACATCTGAACGTGAGCGTGGAAAAGGGTGTACGCCAGGTTTTTGTGCGTATGCATGCTTTATACATGAGGCCCCTGGAGAGGAGTGGAGTGGGCGGAGTCTGGGGAACTGGTCCGCTGTCCTGGTCCCGGACCCGGATAGACCCATATGTGATGGTTCTGTCCATAGTACTGTGTCCATAGGGGGACAGGGTACCAGTCTACAGAGGACAGAACCAGGACACTGACTGGACCTGAGGGACAGAACCAGGACAAAGGTAGTCCAACAGGAAGAAGGTCTCTTTTGGGTCCCTTTAGCCGGTCCCTTTAGCCCAGATAAAGGAGGACGGTTGGAACGGGGACGTTAAATAAAAGTAGAATTGACAGAGTAGAGTTCATTTCTAGTTCTAACCACGTTTAGTCTGTTTTTATTCTCACTTTGTGTCCCTAACTCAGTGTTATTCCTCTGTCCTCCATCCTCCAGATTTCTTTGTTTTCCGTGTTCATCGCTGTAAACTTTTGTCTGTTCGTCCTCGTCATTTGACCACGTTAACCAGCTGCTTTAAGCTCCGCCTCCTCTTATTTATCCACTCAGTGTAGAGAAGACATTGACTCCATGGAGAGAGAACCCATTGGAGAGAGAGAGAGAGAAAGGCGAAAGGCAAGATGAGAGGGGAGCACTTGAGGAGATGGATGGGAGAGGAGGTGAATTGGGGGGGGGGGGGGGGGGGGGGGCGGCAGAGATTAGTTATTTCACTCTAATGGTGAAGGAGAGGGACTTCATTAGCTCGGCCCTGACTGATGTGCTCATCAGACACACTAGTTGATGCATGATAAAAAGGAGCAGGAGCGAGGGAGGAATAGGGTGGGTGGGGGGATGGGGGGGGTTGGAAAGGAAGAGGATGAGGGAGAGATGAAGAAAGATGAAGGGGAAGAGAGATGAGAAAGGTGGGTGGAATGGGGAAGAAGAGGATAGAAGAAAGAGGTAGAGAGCTGTGGGAATGACAGAGTGGGAGGGAGGGGGTGACAGTGGGGGGGGGGGGTGTACATGATTGGGTAAAGAAGCTCTTGTCTCTTAGCTCTTAGTGGATACTGTCAGAGACTAAAGCAGTGAAACAGCAGCAGCAGCAGTGAGGGAAAGAGGAGAGATACAGCATGTGGAAGTGTTTCTGTGACTGGAGGGGGTGGGGGGGTTACTGCAGAACCTGAACATCACATTTAATTTGTACCAAAAATATGAAATAAGGACCATCAAATGAACGTGTTCATCCCTGTAGGACAGGGCTGTCAAACATGCATCCCAGGGCCCAAATCCGTCCCCCCAAAGGTTCCAGTCCGACCCCTGGGATGAACTTACAAAGTGTGAAAATTCCACAGTCTTGAATTGGATTAAGCAAAAAAAAAAAAAAAAAAAAAAGTTTTAGCTTGAATTAAGGAAAAAAAAAAAAAAAAATCTTCAATTAAGTTAAAAAAAAATCTTGAATTAAGCAAAAAATAAAAAAATAAAATAAAAAAAAATTGGAAATTTAGCAAAAAAAAATCTTGAATTTAGCAAAAAATCTTGAATTAACAACTAAATTTTTTTCCCCTTTGTTTTAGTGCAAAAAATAACATTAAATCAAGTCCAGGCATGTGGAACTCATTTTAGTTGTGGTTCCACATCAGACCAATCTGATCTACAGTCAAATAATAACAGCAGAAGAACCCATACAAAAGAAGGACTGCAGATTTACTACTGGGTTTGTTGGGAAAAAATATTTATGCCTATAAATCATGACAATTTCAAATTGTAGTGCAAAAAAAAAATCACATTAAATTCTGAAACTCTTTCCATTTCCAAACTCTCCTGTACCAATAAAATGTGACTAACCTGAACAAATGTGCCCAACCTGAAATGTCTGTATTAAATTCAGTCCAGTTTGAACTCTTTTCTTCCTGTTCCTCAGTGTTTAGTGTCTTTGGAGATCTGATCCAGAATGCACATGGACTAATGAGAAGTGGAGGAAGAAGACTGAGAAAATTACACTGATTTTTCTGAAGAAATGTCTGTTTTTTCAGGTTATTCACATCTTTTTTGTTTGGATAGTTTATAAAAGTAAGTATTTTCATAATTTAATGGGGGTTTTTTTGTAGTAAAACACAGACATAAATTGTCAGTTGTCATTATTTCAGAGCCCTGCTGTAGGATCTTTACTTAAAGCAGTGCATGACTTTCATCATTATCTTTTTTGTTTTTTCCAAATTGGTTCAAGTCCAGTGATAGTCTAACTCCACTGGTCGACAAGAAAAACACTTCCAGAATAAAAGGAGTTCAACTTCACATAAAAAAGAACAAATCAGTCTGTGTCAGGGTTCTCAAACTCCTGTTCTTTCAGGTTCCACATTCAGTCTGATCTGATCTGCAGTGGACCCAACCAGGAAAAGAAGAACAGAAGAACCCAGAAATACTGACAAGTGACAGTTTATGTCTGTGTTTGAGTGCAAAAAAACCCAATATTATGAATCAACTTAACATTTACTCATGTGCATTACAGATCAGATCCACAAAGGCACAAAACAGGCTGAATATTGCTAAAATTGTGTTTAATTTTCTTTAGACATTTCAAGTTATTCATATTTGTTCGAGTCATTGATGTTTTATTGGTAAAGGATAGTTTGTTACTGTAAATATTTTCATAATTTAATGTTTCTTGCACTAAAACAAAGATAAAAATGTGGTGTTGTCATTATTTATAGGATCATTATGCTATTATTTTAGTTCAACACCCTTTACTGTTAATATGTTCTTTTTGCACTTTGTACATTCATCCTGTGGGCCGGACTGGAACCATATGTGTTACACCTGTGGTTTAGAGGTTAAACCAGTTAGTTCAGTTCCACATTCAGCTAAATCTGATCTGCAGTGGACTGAGCCAGTAAAATAAGAACAGAATAATATAGAAATAATATCAACTCCAAACTTTTCTCTATGTTTTAGAGCGAAAAAAGTAAAATTACATTATGGACAGGCTTACATCTACAAACTATCTTTTCAAAAGATGTGAATCACATGAACAAACTGAAAAAATCAGTGTAATTTGAACACTGTTCTGCCTCAGTTTATCATTTCCACATGTACATTATAACGTACAGATCACAGTGGATCTACAAACACACAAAACATTTAATAACAGACAGAATAGTGTTAAAATTGTACTGACTTCTCTTAAGACATTTCAGGTTGTTCATATTTGTTCAGGTTATTCACATTTTTTGCTAAATTATACTTTGTTTTAGTGTAAATACATGAAAATATTTACATTTGCAAAGAGAAAAGTTTGGAGTTGTCATTATTTCTGTGTTATTCTGATAGTATTTGACTGGTCTGACTCGCTGCAGATTGAACTGGTCTGAATGTGGAACCTGAACTAAAAGGATTGTTCATATCTTACTGTCATTTTTTGCATTTCACAGATTCATCCTGTGGGTCAGACTGGACCCTTTGGTGGGCTGGATTTGGGCCCCAGGATGCATGTTTGACACCTGTGGGTTAAACATATTGACAGGATGGCAGTAAACTTCAATATTGTGGTTTAAAGTGCACAGCAGGATTACACATGTGCATTGTATTTTTCCTGAACTTCTACAGAAAAGCAGAAGATGAGTGTAGGACATGGATGGAGTGAATCTGCAGGAACACTGTTCCATCCACAGGGATAGGACACCACAGAGACACATTTCATCAATAATGCACCCAATGCACAACTTCCTAAATGGTTTAATGAACAGGAAAATGATGTTTTATGGCCTTCACAGTCACATGGTCTGAACCCCATTGAATAAGTTCAAGTTCAGACCAAACTTTGGAGGAGACAAAGACAAACAGACACTTACTGCTGTTTGGCACCAAGGTTCCAAGAGTTCTGGAGTTTTCATTCTAGTTTAGTTTTATTTAGTTTGGACTTTTTTTCTCTAATTCAGTTCATTTTAATTCGTTTTTAGAGCAGGTTTGATAGTTTTTATTAGTTTTCACTTTTTTTCTAAATGCTTAGTTGTAGTTCAGTTGTAGTTCAGTTGTAGTTCAGTTGTAGTTCAGTTGTAGTTTAGTTGTAGTTCAGTTGTAGTTCAGTTGTAGTTCAGTTGTAGTTCAGTGGTCTCTTTTCTCTTCTTCTCTGTGCTCCTATTCAAATCAATCCCAGACAGGACTCTGCTGCTTTAGTCTCCATGTTTCCAGGTAGAGTGGGGACCAGAAGACGACTGGAAACCACAAGTGAACTACAACTGACGGAGCAAAAAGTGTCGTATGGAGACAGCACAGAAAACTGAGAGAGACAAAGAAATCCATTTAACATCAATCTGACATTGACAAAGACCAAAACCAAGGGAATTTGATCCAGAATTTTTATCCGTTTTAGTTAGTTTAGTAAACACACAATACAGTTTCAGTTAGTTATGGTTTTTCTTTTATTTATAGTTTTTATTTATTTCAGTTAATGAAAATGTTTTTTCTATTCTAGTTTTGGTCATTTCGTTAGTTTTCCTTAACGATAATAACCTTGGTTCACAGCAGTGTCACAGGACAGAGCAGTGTCCGTTTGGTCTGTTTCTAACTCTATCTGCTGTGCGGTAGAATACGAATGAGGACACAGAAATGAAATTCTTGAATTTGGTGTGACCTGCAGAGGAGCTCTGCCACTGTTATAACAGCAAATAAAGGAATATATGGAATACTTTTGAATGAATGCACATTCAATGCTAAGGAACACTGAAACCATTTCAGATGAACGTAGTGGAAATCACACCAACACCCTCCATGTTTTTTATTTGGATTCAAGTTAAAGGTTAAAGGTCTTTCCGTTGCAGTTTTGTGCAATAGACAAATTTCACTACAACTGAAAAACCACCTCTTGCAAGAACAAAAAGTTTTCATTGAAAAACAAGAGTTTTGGCAAAATTGTAATTTTTCCCTTTGGCAAATTTTTATACATAAGTTTATGTTTGTGACATTTGACTAGTGACTAGTAAGTCAGGGATTGGGTTGATCTGACAGTATATGATTGGTCATGTGCCACTTAGAGCCCCTCCCCCCTTGTCTTCTCACTTGGTACTATGGAGCACAGGTGTTTGTGTCAGACTGCAGTGGAAGCTCCTCTGACCCTAAAATGACTCCCATTAAATGCTCAAATCTGTTCAGTTGTTTTCATTTCATTGTCTCCAAATGTGTTGGAACACGTTCATCTCTCAGACCAGTTGGTTCAGAATCAGTTTGATCCCAGATCAGTGGACTGGATGTTGTTCACTTCTCCTCCATTCCCGTGTCTGTGTTTGTTCATTCCATCTCTGCTCAGTGCATTTGTCGTAGACGCTCAGGGTCCATGCACTTCAATGGGACTGAGTGGAACTGCTTTAAAACCACTACAAACTGGACCAGCACTGGACACATGACACCCTGTTGTCCCGCCCCCGGACGCTCGGCATCTCTGGGGGCGAACGGAGCTGTGGGCGGAGCTTGGCCGGGCCGGACACCGAGCTTCCGTGCTCCGATCGGAGGACGGGTCCGAAGGCTGAATGCGGTTTGATTGACAGCTGTTTTCAGATCTGCTCCTTCACTGACACAGTTCAGTTTAATACCGTCACACATTCTGCTGTGGAATCACACAAACCAAATGAACTGTTCATTTACTGACCTGGAAATACACAAATACACAAATACACTAATCACAGGGAACGTGTCGTGTAAAATTTACGACCGTCAGTGGGAGAAATCTCTGGTCACTGTGACGCTCCTCTCCAGTTGTTTTTATGTCTGTACTCCATCTATGTAGTGGAACTTTGTTGAGTAACAGTCACACAGAGCCAAAGACAAACTCAGAGATCGAGCAGAATTCCAGCCACATAAAGTGTTTATTCACACAAAATAAACACAGAGTTGACATCTGCAGAAACAACTGACTTTTTCACTCTGGGAGACCACTTTTATACCATCAAAAGTAGGTTGGGTTTAGCTACAAACCACACCCATGTTTTATCATATTTTGAACATTAATCTCGTCACGTCGGAAACCCCCCTCTCAGCTTGTCCCCGATAGGGTGAGGTTTCTTTGGTGTCGGTCAGGATTGGTCAAACATATATAAATATGTAACTTTTTCTTGGAAAATGTTCGGTACTTCCCAGAATGTTCAAAAATTTCCACTCACGTGTACTTCTTTTGCACACCACGTTTTCCGGAACTTTCCATGAGCTCACATGTTCATTCTGCCCGCCCCATTTTGTAACTTTGCATGAATTCACGTGTTCCTTCAATGGCTGCACGTTTTTGTTCTTTTTGTGGGTCTCCCAGGAAAAAAGTCAACCACTCTGTTACAACCATCACATTGTACTGAAATTTAACTTATGGCATGCAAATGAATACTTTTGATTATAAAATGAATACTTTTGATTATAAATGAATACTTTTGAAAATAAAATGAGTACTTTGATTAAAATGCTGGTTTTTTGACACCACAAATGGAGGGCTGAAATGATGTTTAAATAACTTGACAGTTTTTTTTTTTTGATGTAAGCCGACAATGGGCTTCCCGTCTGACAGACGATCCTTCTCCACTGCTGTGGAGTCTTATGCAGGTAAACGTGTTCGTGGCTACACTTAAAAATAAAAGGAAATAACTCGGCTTTTCCTGAAGTCTGCCGTTGTGTTTTTCCAGTGGTCTGCTGAAACAGTTCAAACCTAGTGTTTTTTTTTTGTGTTAAATACACGACAGTAACATTGAATGAAATGCCATGTTTCCGTCTGCGTCTAATCACTGAACTCATCCTCCTCTCGTATTTCCCACTCTTCAGTCTGTGAACTCAACAGGGCCTGTGTTCTGTGTCCAAACTACTGGAGCGTCATTACTTTGAGAAGTTTTCTCCTGCAGCCACTTTAGTCACAGAGTCCAGATAAGGCCGTCCACATCCCAGACACAAAGCTCTGCTTCAGATGAAGCCTTGGTAAACAGTATGTAAATCAGATGTGACCTGGTGCCAGAGCACCACTCTAACTGTGGGAGCAGATTCATGAAGGCTCCTGCAAGGCCTCGTGCATTAGCAGTAGGAGTTCAAATCACTCTGAGCCCCCCCTGCCGCCCCCCCCCCCCACACACACACACACACACCTCCCCACTACATTTCATTCCTATGGACAGGCTGAGTCCTGCTATGATTCATGTTTATATGCCTTTTAGATATTGCAACTGCTTAGACAGATGACAGAGAGAGAGAGAGGGAGAGGGTGGAGGTAGAGGAGCAGCTCATTGATTTATGTTCAGAGTAAATGCTTTCATTAAAGTGGCGTGGCCTCTACTTGTTGGTGTTAAAACTACACTTTTTATATGCGCTGTATTTGGGCTGTGACTGTGTGAGCAGTCTCCCCTGTGTGTTCACAGATTCACCACAATAAACTAAACACCTGACAATGAACTTCCTGAAACACAGGTGTTCATATCAGTACGCATCCACGTCATTAAAGCGTACCTGTGGGGAATTTTCAGTGCTAGCTATCTCAGAAGATCACGTATCATGCTAGCGGTTCCATCCGGTCAACGTGATGTCATGACTTGCGTAAATATACACTCCCCTTTTACTCGGTGTGTTATCTGTACACATTATAACCCAGGGCGCAGAACTGCGTAGGGACACTGTGGACCTGTCTCTACCAGTATCCATCCACTATCAGTCCAACCGCTGTCCGTAGTGTTTAGTCAATGACACACAAAGGGTTAATAGTCGGTCTCTGCTAGAAGTCCCGCCTCTAATGTAAATATCACTCTCTGATTGGCTCTTTGGTTTTGCTACCCCTAACCCTAACTCTAACCTTAACCCTATCCTATAATATTCAACTCTACTGTGACATTAGTCTTTATAGTTTGGATCCCAGACCCTGTTAGAACACAAACACCTGGACTCAGCGGCTCCACAGACTTTAGTCCATGTGTGTGTGTGAGTTCAACACTTCTGAATCTGAGCATCAGTCCGGTCACAGCTGTAATGCACCAGTGTTTCAGTCCAGTCGGTGAAAAGAACTCGGTACATGTGATGTTTAGCTTCATGACAAGTGGGGTCAGAACTGTCCTCACCTCCTTCCTCTTCTTCTTCTATTTTTTTTCCTTTCATGAATCATCTATCTGCAGTTGGAACTGGGGCCTGCAGGCATGAGGTCCACTCGTATCCTTGGAGGGAACACCCCAGCACACTCACAGCTTTGGCTTTTGTCACTCACTTTGTGCCCTTGACCCGCTTTGGAAACAGCTGCAGGGCATGAACGGGGTCTTCTTCAATGTGTTTGTGCAACTATGTGTCTTAATGTGTTACACTTGGCAGATGTGGGCCTTTAAAAGCTAATGCGGATATTTTAGGAGTCAGGCTGTAAAAGAGAAAGAGACGGGAAAAAAAAAGATTAGAAATAAGAATGTGAGCTGGAATTGACTTTGGGTTGAATTAGAGCCATTAGACCAGGCCTGTCACACTCCTGTTCTGTCAGGTTCCACATTCAGTCTGATGTGATCTGCAGTGGACCCAACCAGGAAAAGAAGAACAGAAGAACCGATGAATAATGACAACTGACAATTTATGTTCTGTGTTTAGTGCAAAAAACCCATTAAATTATGAAAATACTTACTTTTATAAACTATCCAAACAAAACAGATGTGAATAACCTGAAAAAACAGACATTTCTTCAGTAAAATCAGTGTAATTTTCTCAGTCTTCTTCCTCCACTTCTCATTAGTCCATGTGCATTCTGGATCAGATCTCCAAAGACACTAAACACTGAGGAACAGGAAGAAAAGAGTTCAAACTGGACTGAATTTAATACAGACATTTCAGGTTGGACACATTTGTTCAGGTTAGTCACAATTTATTGGTACAGGAGAGTTTGGAAATGGAAATAATTGTCATAATTTCATGTTATTTTTTGCACTAAAACAAAGAATCATTTGAAGTTGACATTATTTACAGACATAATGTAACATTATTTTTCCATCAAACCCAGTAGTAAATCTGCAGTCCTTCTTTTGTGTGGGTTCTTCTGCTGTTCTTATTGGACTGTAGATCAGATTGGTCTGGATGTGGAACCCACACTAATATGAGTTCCACAGCCTGGACTGTGGAATTTAGACACTGTGTAAATTCATCCCAGAAGTCGGATTGGAACCTTTGGGGGGCACATTTGGGTCCAGGACGCATGTTTGACAGCCCCGTCTTACAGAATCATTGTCAGAAATGTTTTTATTTCATATTCCAGTGCCATTCAAACACGTAGGGTTTAACAGGAGTCAGTTTTGACCCAGTTTTGGAAGAGTGGAGGGTCTGGTCACTCAGGCGTTGAAGGGTTAAAGTAAAGTTGATATTTGACCGCATTCAGTTTAGAAAAATACAAGTCAAAGTGTGTGTTGGACTATTGAACAGATAACACCTTTATGTTGTGTTTGTTCTTTGTGGGATACGATGACGTGTGCTTGAACAGAACATGGAATGTGAGTTGGGGGATTCTGGGAAAGGCACTCTAGATGTGGTGGATCAATAGTTGTGGCTGCCTGGTCTTCTGGTGTTTCCGTCTGTGAGCGGCTGCAGCCCAGACGTGGTCCTGGTTTTACTGTTGATACCAGTAAAGTTTAAAGTATCATGAAGGTCGAGTTAAGGGTTCCACACAGAGGAGGTCAGGGTTAAAGGACCTGTCAGACCCAGTGGTGGAGAACACTTCATTCTGGGTCGGATCTACTAAGACCCAGTTGGTGTGTAGTAATGTACCTGTGCAGTCTACAGTTCTGTGTGTGGGGTGTGACCAGTTGGAAGGTGATTTACTCAGATTACTTGTGCAAATTACAACAGGTGCAAAGTCTTGGAGACCGACCTGTTAAAATGAGAGTTTAGTGTGAACGACTGGAGACAATAAGATGTACGAACTACTGTGGGATAAACCAGCACTAACGATAAACCAACACTAACGATAAACCAGCACTAACGATAACCAGCACTAATGATAAACCAGCACTAACGATAAACCAGCACTAACGATTAACAAGACTAACGATAAACCAGCACTAACGATAAACCAACATTAACGATAAACCAACACTAACGATAAACCAGCACTAACGATAAACCAGCACTAACGATTAAACAAGACTAACGATAAACCAGCACTAACGATAAACCAACATTAACGATAAACCAACACTAACGATAAACCAGCACTAACGATAAACCAGCACTAACGATTAAACAAGACTAACGATAAACCAGCACTAACGATAAACCAGCACTAACGATAAACCAACACTAACGATAAACCAGCACTAACGATAAACCAACACTAACGATAAACCAGCACTAACGATAAACCAACACTAACGATTAAACAAGACTAACGATAAACCAGCACTAACGATAAACCAACATTAACGATAAACCAGCACTAACGATAAACCAACACTAACGATAAACCAGCACTAACGATAAACCAGCACTAACGATTAAACAAGACTAACGATAAACCAGCACTAACGATAAACCAACATTAACGATAAACCAACACTAACGATAAACCAACACTAACGATAAACCAACACTAACGATAAACCAGCACTAACGATAAACCAGCACTAATGGAACAGACTGAATGATCCTGACCATGGAAATGAAACAGTGGAGGAGTTTAGTCAGAGAAGGTACTGATGACTCAATAATTCATTTATTTTTCATTTTAAAGGTAAATGTGTGTGTGTGTGTGTGTGTGTGTGTGCTGGGGGGGGGGGGCATATGTCTGAATTATTTTTTCTTCTGTTATTCCAAAGTGGTTCACACCAGGATGACAGTGTGTTGTGTGCATGTGGTCTCCTCATTTGTTCATCTCCTCTTCCATGTGTGTGTCATTCTTCATCCAAACCCTCTGCTCCTCCTTTTCAGTCCTGTCCAACACACACTCAGTTTCTATCACTTACATTTTCTTTCTGGTTTGATGAATCTCTTTGCGTGTGTTAAATTAATATATTTTCATTTTCTCCTCCCAGCACACGTACATCTGCCTCATATTTCATATTCATTGTATCAAACACACTAGCTGATACTATTTTCCACCTTAACAGACTCAGCCCTTAGTGTCACTGTCAGTACATCAGTTTGGACAGTTCTTTGTGTGTGCACTGAGTTTGCACACGTTTTAATACACGTAAACCTTCAGTAGATCTGACCCAACATGAACTATTGGTCACTAACCATCAGTTCTTTCTTTCTTTCTTTCTTTCTTTCTTTCTTTCTTTCTTTCTTTCTTTCTTAATATATATATATATATATATATATATATATTTTTTTTTTTTTTTTTTTTTTTTTTTTTTTTTTTTTTTTTAAACCATCATTTGTTAACCACAGGTTGGAATAAGCAGGCGGCTCACATGATGTACCACTGTGTTTTCCACCAGAGCAGAGGTTCCATTCATTGTCATGTTGGACTTCCATCCCAGTGCGGGACAGTCTGTACAGGTGTGTAGTGTTGGCTGTTTGGAGTGAAGGACGGCCCATCAGTCAGTGTGATGACGCCGTACATCATCAGGCCTGGTTCCTTCCATCTGTACCGACTCCAATCAATGGGTGAAGATAAGAGCGCTGTGGAACGTACCGGCAGATTTACAGCGCCGTTATGTCCACAACACTGAAAGTATCTATGATAGATAAGAGATCAGGCTGCGCAGTCAGTGACGTCTTTTAAATCACTTCTTAAAACACAGGTTCATCGACTGGCCTTTATGTGATGTCTGTTCCTTTTTAATTTTCATTTTAATTGTTTACATTTAAATGTTATCCTGTTTAGTTATTAATTTATATTCTTGTACATGATGTTTTATCTCACTCCTTCATTTTTACATTCAGTTGACAGCATCATGTTCTCCCTGCTCTCTTTACTCTGATTCATTTAATTTATTGGAAGTGTCATGTTTTTGCATTTGTTGTACACATCTCTTTTGTTGTGTTGCTTCTGTTTTAGTATATTTACTTGTATCTTGTATTCTGCTGTTGTGCCTTCTGCTTTTTCTGTCAAAGCACTTTGTAAACTTTGTTTTCAAAGGTGCTATACAATAAATAAAATAAATAAAAGCTGTTATTATTATCTGTGAAACTGCATGGAGCTCTGGACGTGTCCTAAGATCACACCTTTCTGGGATGACAGATTTGTCTCTAAAGATTAGTAGTATTGTGATTTGTATGGAGTCGCCACATTCTTGCCGATACACAGCCCGATAAATATTCCTTTTTTGTTTGTTTGTTTTTTGGGTTTTTTTTTTTGTCATTCATGTTTCATTTATTATTAATTGTAATCAATATCTACTGCAGATACAGATTTTTTTTGTTTGGTTTTTTTATGCATGCCACATGTTTGATTACATACAGTACAGGCCAAAAGTTTGGACACACCTTCTCATTCTTCGCATTTTCTTATTTTCATGACTATTTTCATTGTAGATTCTCACTGAAGGCATCAAAACTATGAATGAACACATGTGGAATTATGTACTTAACAAAAAAGTGTGAAATAACTGACAACATCTCTTATATTGTAGTTTCTTCAAAGTAGCCACCCTTAGCTCTGATGACTGCGTTGCACACCCTTGGCATTCTCTTGATGAGCTTCCAGAGGTAGTCACCTGAAATGGTTTCCACTTCATAGCTGTGCCTTGTCAGGGTTACTTAGTGGAATTTCTTGCCTTATTGATGGGGTTGGGACCATCAGTTGTGTTGTGCAGAAGTCAGGTTGATGCACAGCTGACAGCCCTATTGGACAACTGTTAGAATGCATATTATGGCGAGAACCAATCAGCTAAGTAAAGACAAACGAGTGGCCATCATTACTTTAAGAAATGAAGGTCAGTCAGTCTAGAACATTTCAAAAACTTTGAATGTGTCCCCAAGTGCAGTCACAAAAACCATCAAGCGCTCCAACGAAACTGGCTCACATGAGGACCGCCCCAGGAAAGGAAGACCAAGAGTCACCTCTGATGCTGAAGATAAGTTCATCTGAGTCACCAGCCTCAGAAATCACAAATTAACAGCAGCTCAGATTAGAGACCAGATGAATACCACACAGAGCTCTAGCAGCAGACACATCTCTACAACAACTGTTAAGAGGAGACTGCGTGAATCAGGCCTTCATGGTCAAACAGCTGCTAGGAAACCACTGCTCAGGAGAGGCAACAAACACAAGAGATTTATTTGGGCCAAGAAACCCAAGGAATGGACATTAGACCAGTGGAAATCTGTGCTTTGGTCTGATGAGTCCAAATTTCAGATCTTTGGATCCAAACGCCGTGTCTTTGTGCGACGCAGAAAAGGTGAACGGATGGATGCTACATGCCTGGTTCCCACCGTGAAGCATGGAGGGGGAGGTGTGATGGTGTGGGGGTGCTTTGCTGGTGACGCTGTTGGGGATTTATTCAAGATTGAAGGCAACCTGAATCAGCATGGCTACCACAGCATCCTGAAGTGACATGCCATTCCATCCGGTCTGCGTTTAGTTGGACCATCATTTATGTTTCAACAGGACAATGACCCCAAACACACCTCCAGGCTGTGTGAGGGATATTTGACCAAGAAGGAGAGTGATGGAGTGCTGCGCCAGATGACCTGGCCTCCACAGTCACCGGACCTGAACCCAACCGAGATGGTTTGGGGTGAGCTGGACCGCAGAGTGAAGGCAAAAGGACCAACAAGTGCTAAGCATCTGTGGGAACTTCTTCAAGACTGTTAGGAAACCATTTCAGGTGACTACCTCTGGAAGCTCATCAAGAGAATGCCAAGAGTGTGCAAAGCAGTCATCAGAGCTAAGGGTGGATACTTTGAAGAAACTAGAATATAAGAGATGTTTTCAGTTATTTCACACTTTTTTGTTAAGTACATAATTCCACATGTGTTCATTCATAGTTTTGATGCCTTCAGTGAGAATTTACAATGTAAATAGTCATGAAAATAAAGAAAATGTGAAGAATGAGAAGGTGTGTCCAAACTTTTGGCCTGTACTGTATGTTAATGTATATAAAATGTCTTGTACATGTGTATGAGCAAAACCAAATAAAACTTTAGTTAAAAAAAAAAAAAAAAAAACTGCATGGAGCAGGTGCCTTCTCACCAAACACTGCCTTTTCTTCATCGTTTTGTTCTTTGCTTTTAAATGTCCTGTTTTCTATTGTGAGCGTCAACACTCTCTGTTCCAGTCTTCTGTGGTCTTCTGTCGTTGTTTCCTCCTTTCTACTTCTCCTTCGCTCCTATTTTCCAGAGTGTGGAAGTAAACTATGATGATTAATGGGAATGAACCATAAATCTAAATAGAAAATGCAGCCTTTGGCTTTCAGTTTGTAAATGGCTGTATTTTCCCAGGTCTGTGAAAGCCCAGTCCAGGTGAATTATAGGGTTTACCAGGCTGTGAGGCTGTGGGGGGGGGGCCGCTGTGCATACTGAGCAGGACCAGGAGAGGCCACGGATTCAGGACAGACATATGGAAACACATGAGTAAAAGTGGATACTCACAAACACAGAAGATAAGTGGAAAAACAAACAGAAATAAAAAAGGAAGTAAAACTGATGCTACATTTAAAGCTTGCAAACAAACGCCAAACTAGTTGACCATGTCCGTGGGGGTGGTACCCCCCCACACCGGCAGGAGGAGGCCCAAATACACGATCATATGTGGGGTCGGTATCGGTCCGGTATCGGACGGAGCATTTTCCCTGGAGGTTGGTCTGGTCCACGGTCATCTGGACCATCTGGACCATCTGGTCAGTGAGACAGAAGTGGAAACAGCCGTCAGACTCCTGATTAAAGCCTGACCGACTGATCAGCCGGCCGATTATAGCGTATCACTGATTAATCAACATCAGCCAATATGTAGGAGATGTATTCACTTTTTTGCTGCGGAGATTCTGTCGCTCACTGCTGCCATGTATGTGTGTGTGTGTGTGTGTGTGTGTGTGCTGCCCAGAGAGTCAGAGGAACAGTAAAGGGAGTTAGTTTCACTTTCACTCCTGCTCGGACACAGATGCTATCACCCCCCCCACACACAATCCCAGAGCTGCACCGTCCCCCGCCGAAAATCACAGACCGCCACCGCGCGCTCTGACAAGGATGGACCGCTAAACCCTCACAGTTTCATTCTGCAGACAGGCCTGGGTGTTACTATTGTAGGGGAGACTGGGGACAGTTGGAACACAGGTCAGTTGGAACTCTTGCAGTTGCTCCAATCAGGAACAACTTCAGACTGACCTAATTCCCTCTGCACATGCTCAGTTTAGTCCTTAGTCCCACATGGGCAGTAGTAGTGCAGTGAGGCAGACACATCCACATGTGTGAGTGAAACAGAATTGTGTGCTCAGTCAGATTTTTTACTCTAATTACTTTTGTGATTACATAGTTTGCATTTGAAAGTTGTGTCAATTATATTTGTGAGATAAACACAGATTTATGCACCTGTTTATCCACCTGTCCACAATTATCTAATGTAAGATTATTATATCCTGTGTACATCAGTGTTCTCATTTCAGATACTGGCCAATATATTGGATATCGGCTTTTTTAGCCCCCATATCGGTATCGGCCCCACAAATCCCATATGGGTCAGGCTGTACTCCTGATCCAGGACACAGTATATAAGGTGAGGAAAAGGCATCTTCCTGCTCCTGGTGAACCTCCTCTGTGCTGAAATCTCCCTCCATCGTGCCAGGTAATGATGCAAGAAATGCCCATTTGTTCTAAAGTGCCCCCCTTCAGACCCACCAGTGTAAACACATTCAGGTTTTGCTTATATTCATGGGTCTCCCTGGTGCTGCTAAATGACCCTGTTGTCGTACCTCAGTGCTGTGGGATACTTGTGTCTATGGGGCTCTGCAGGTTGGTGTAACGTGTGTTTCACAATAATAGCAGAAGGATTTGGATCTTTAGTAAAAAATCTACACGTGAAATGGAGTGACTGAACAACAGTACACTTTGAAGGTTTCATGCACTTTTTACACATCAGGGCTTAACGTCATATGCGTGTGTGTGCATGCAATAGTGTTTGAAAATGCAACAACAACAAAATCTGATTATTCGATTAATCACTGAAATGTTCAGTAGAATATTCGACTTAAAAAAGAATCAACCACTAGGGCTGTGTACCGGCAAGAATCTGATGATATGATACAAATCCCAATACTAGGATCACCATACGATGTATCACAATATATCATGATACTGTTAAAAAGGCAATTTTTAGTTTGTTTCTTTTTTTTAATGATTATTTCCTTGAAGAATTGAATTCCAGCAGAAATCTGCACAAACACTAAACACATTGTATTTGATCCCAACAGGATCTAATGTTCAATCACCAAATGTTCAAACTGTGTTCAAACTGAAATTTCTGTTTTCCAGACATTCCAGTTTCAGATCCTGTTCAAATGTCACATTCTATTAGTTCACAACTAACATCAGAACAGGATTTGAGTTCAATCCAAACAAAGAACAAACAGTATTGAATAAACAGTGTTAAATAATAATAAATAAAATATGGACAAAAAAGAAAAATAAAACATCAAAAATTAACCTCCACCATATCTACATTTGAATAAATACATAAAAATATCCATACAGTAATTTTTAATATCGATTACAGTTTTGTGAAATGAAATATCACGATATATTGCAGAACCCGTGTGTTCTTCCAGACCTATGGACCGCTGCAGCCCTCTACAGAGCCACAGGTTTTGGAACCTGCTCAGCTGGAGTCAGGCTTCCATTCCAAACACCAGATGTTTCCAGATGTGGTGGACCTCCAGGAGCCAGCAGAGCTCATCCACCACCGGTCACATACTGGCTGTACTTGGTAAGTGGACAGGAATGACCCTCTGACTAGTCTTCACTGCTCTTTTCACTTAGAAAACCAACAGAGGAATCCTTCTACACACAGTCCCTCTCTAGATTGTGTGTTTTCCTCTTCTGTGGTTCCACCAGGTTTCCATGTGTCCCTTATGTTTGACATGGTTTAGTCGACTTCAGAACATTTACAGTTACAAGCTTCGCTCAGTGAACACCTTGACACACTATGATCCAAAGATAAAGACTGAAGAAGAAAAGCAGAAAAGTACTCAGAGCGCAGGCCTCCGCCAAGGAAGATGACCCCCCCCCCCCCCCCCCCCCCGCCCGCCCCATAACAAAAATGTAATCAAACGTTCCTTGTGCCAGTATCAACATTTCCTGAAAGTGTCATCAAAATCTGTCCATAACTTTTTGAGTTATCTTGCTAACAAACAGATAAACAGAAAAACAAACAAACAAACAGAAAAAACCCTGATGAAAACAGAAGCTCTGCTGTTCTTTTAGGTTTTCAGCTCCTGATGCCTGGAACAAGCTTCAGTCTGAGCTCCATCTACAAACACTGATTTTCTTTTTTTTTTTTTTTTTTTTTTTAAATGTATTTATTTATTTAAAAAAAAAATTAAAAAAAAAAAAAAAAAAAAAAAAAAAAAAAAAAATATATATATATATATATATATATATATATATATATATATATATATATGTATTTATTTATTAAGTTATTTTTCATTTTATTATTTTTTTAAATGTATTTTATTTTTTTAAAAATTTATTTATGTATTTTTTTTTTTTTAAGTAATAAGTATATGCTAAATGTCACTAATTCATTGCCATCAGATCTACAGGTTTATCTTCTACAGAATATCCCTGACCTGAAGCACGGCAAATTAATTCATTTATTCCTGTTTAATTTTTTACGTGTATGGAAATGTTTCTTAAGGGTTAAGGCTATATCTGAGCCATGTTTGAGCTTTGAGGTTGTGTACTCAACCCAGAAACCAGACGTTCCTAATCAAAGGACGGCTAATGCATGCGTTTGCATCTGATGTTCTTTAAAACCTAACCTCAAGTCAGTGTGAATCACTTCAGGGTTAGAGTTCCATAAAACTGGAGAATGTAAAAGGATCAGGCCTTTGAATAAACTCAGCCTCAGTGGAAAAAAATACCTGTGCATGAATCTGTAAAGTCACATAAGTGAATATTTAAAGGCTCTATTTCTGCATCCCATTCCTGTGCGTTGGTATTTGTCACCCCAGGCCGTCTGCAGTATCCTCATTTTAAGGATCTAATATGAATATGTATGACCACGCAATGTGATGACCTTAATTACTTTAGTCTGGGATCACAAGTACCTGAATAAGAGCCTGACAAAAGGGTCAAATTACTACACCATTCTACTAACAGTTCTGGAGTATTGAGTATTTCGGTTTCTGTATTAAGATACAATCTGCATATATGGGAAGTGTGCACCAAGGCTATTATCGTTAACAAAAACTAAAGAAATGACAAAACTAGAATTATAAAAACATTTTCATTAACTGAAATAAATAAAAACTATAATTAAAAGAAAAAAAAAAACCATCACTAACTGAAACTGTACTGTGTGTAGGAATGGGAATTGAGAACTGGTTCTTTTTGAGAACTGGTTCCCAGTAGATCGATTCCTTGGAATCGTTTGCCTGCCTGTTTAACAGTTCTGCTTATCGATTCCACCTTCGTTGCACATGCGTGATGACGTCACACGTACGCTGCATTGTTTTGGTCAGAATGTAGCCAACATGGCGTTGAGGCAGAAACGGTCTAAACGGACCACACCAGGTCCAAACGGACCACACCAGGTCCACACAGACCACACCAGGTCCACACAGACCACACCAGGTCTAAACGGACCACACCAGGTCCACACAGACCACACCAGGTCCACACAGACCACACCAGGTCCACACAGACCACACCAGGTCCAAACGGACCACACCAGGTCTAAACGGACCACACCAGGTCCAAACAGACCACACCAGGTCTACACAGACCACACCAGGTCTACACAGACCACACCAGGTCCAAACGGACCACACCAGGTCTAAACGGACCACACCAGGTCCAAACGGACCACACCAGGTCTACACAGACCACACCAGGTCCAAACAGACCACACCAGGTCCTAAACGGACCCACACCAGGTCCAAACGGACCACACCAGGTCTAAACGGACCACACCAGGTCCAAACCGGACCACACCAGGTCTACACAGACCACAACCAGGTCCCAAAACGGACCACACCAGGTCACACAGACCACACCAGGTCCAAACAGACCACACCAGGTCCACACAGACCACACCAGGTCCAAACGGACCACACCAGGTCCAAACGGACACACCAGGTCTAAAAAACGGACCACACCAGGTCCAAACGGACCACACCAGGTCTACACAGACCACACCCAGGTCCAAACAGACCACACCAGGTCTAAACGGACCCACCAGGTCAAACGGACCCACACAGGTCTAAACGGACCACACCAGGTCCAAACGGACCCACACCAGGTCTACACAGGACCACACCAGGTCATAACGGACCACACCAGGTCCACGACGGACCACACCAGGTCCCAAACGGACACACACAGGTCCAAACGGACCACACCAGGTCCAAACAGACCACACCAGGTCTAACGGACCACACCAGGTCCAAACGGACCACACCCGGTCTAAACGGACCACACCAGGTCTAAACGGACCACACCAGGTCCAAACGGACCACACAGGTCCAAACAGACCACACCAGGTCTAAACGGACCACACCAGGTCTACACAGAACAACCAGGGCCAAACAGACCACACCAGTCTAAACAGACCACACAGGTCCAAACGGACCACACCAGGTCCAAACGGACCACACCAGGTCCAAACACGACCACACCAGGTCCAAACGACCACACCAGGTCTAAACGGACCACACCAGGTCCAAACAGACCACACCAGGTCCAAACAGACCCCACACCAGGTCTAAACGGACCACACCAGGTCCAAACGGACCACACCAGGTCTAAACGACCACACCAGGTCCAAACGGACCACACCAGGTCTCACAGACCACACCAGGTCCAAACGGACCACACCAGGTCCACACAGACCACACCAGGTCCAAACGGACCACACCAGGTCACACAGACCACACCAGGTCCAAACTGGACCACACACAGGTCCAAACGGACCCCACCAGGTCTAAACGGACCACACCAGGTCCAAACGGACCACACCAGTCTACAAAGACCACACCAGGTCCAAACAGCCCACACCAGGTCTAAACAGACCACACAGGTCCAAACAGACCCACACCAGGTCCCACCAGCCCACACCAGGTCCAAACGGACCACACCAGGTCTAACGGACCACACAGGTCTAAACGGACCACACCAGGTCCCAAACGGACCACACCAGGTCCAAACAGACCACACCAGGTCCACACAGACCACACCAGGTCCAAACGGACCACACCAGGTCCAAACGGACCACACCAGGTCTAAACGGACCACACCAGGTCTAAACGGACCACACCAGGTCCAAACGGACAACACCAGGTCCACACAGACCACACCAGGTCTAAACGGACCACACAGGTCTAAACGGACCACACCAGGTCCAAACGGACCACACCAGGTCCACACAGACCACACAGGTCCACACAGACCACACAGTCTAAACGGACCACACCAGGTCTAAACGGGACCACACCAGGTCCCCAAACGGAACCACACCAGGTCCCCACAGACCACACCAGGTCTAAACGGACCACACCAGGTCTAAACGGACCACACAGGTCCAAACGGACCACACCAGGTCCAAACAGACCACACCAGGTCTAAACGGACCACACCAGGTCCAAACGGAACACACCCAGGTCTCCACAGACCACACCAGGTCCAAAAGACCACACAGGTCTAACCAGACCAGCCACCAGGTCCAAACGGACCACACCAGGTCCAAACAGACCCACACCAGGTCTAAACAGACCACACCAGGTCAAACGGACCACACCAGGTCCAAAACGGACCACACCAGGTCTACACGACCACACCAGGTCCAACAGACCACACCAGGTCTAAAACAGACCACACCAGGTCCACACAGACCACACCAGGTCCAAACGGACCACACCAGGTCCAAACGGACCACACCAGGTCCAAACGGACCACACCAGGTCTACACAGACCACACCAGGTCCAAACAGACCACACCAGGTCTAAACGGACCACACCAGGTCCCCAAACGGACCACACCAGGTCTAACGGACCACACCAGGTCCAACGGACCACACCAGGTCTACACAGACCACACCAGGCCAAACGGACACACCAGTCCACACGACCACACCAGGTCCAAACAGACCACACCAGGTCCACACCGACCACACCAGGTCCAAACAGGACCACACCAGGTCCAAACGACCACACCAGGTCTAAACCGACCACACCAGGTCCAAACGACCACACCAGGTCCAAACGGACCACACCAGGTCTACACAGACCACAACCAGGTCCAAACAGACCCACCAGGTCTAAACAGACCACACCAGGTCCAAACGGACCACCAGGTCCACACGACCACACCGGTCTAAACGGACCACACCAGGTCTAACGGACCACACCAGGTCCAAACGGACCACACCAGGTCCAAAAACAGACCACACCAGGTCTAAACGGACACCAGGTCCAAAACGGACCAACCAGGTCTACAAAGACACACCAGGTCCAAACAGACCACACCAGGTCTAAACAGACCACACCAGGTCCAAACGGACCACACAGGTCCAAACAGACCACACAGGTCTAAACAGACCACACCAGGTCCAAACGGACCACACCAGGTCCAAAACAGACCACCAGGTCTAAACAGACCACACCAGGTCCAAACGGACCACACAGGTCCAAACAGACCACAAGGTCTAAACAGACCACACCAGGTCCAAACGGACCACACCAGGTCCAAACGGACCACACCAGGTCTAAACGGACCACACCAGGTCCACACAGACCACACCAGGTCCAAAACGGACCACACCAGGTCTAACGGACACACCAGGTCTAAACGGACCACACCAGGTCTAACGGACCACACCAGGTCAAACAGACCACACCAGGTCCAAACAGACACACCAGGTCTAAAGGACCACACCAGGTCCAAACGGACCACACAGGTCTAACGGACCACACCAGGTCCAAACGGACCACACAGGTAACACAGACCACACCAGGTCCAAACGGACCACCAGGGCACACAGACCACACCAGGTCCACACAGACACACCAGGTCTAAACGGACCAC